>NC_054545.1:41468638-41619656 GCF_017654505.1 Polyodon spathula
AATCAATTTTCGAGTAATGCAGATAGGAGTGGACGGAAAGGGCATTAATGCCCCTCTTCTAGTCAGTCTGCATTCAAATAAAATACTTCATGAAATATTGATGAATTTATTTATATTTAACAGTAATTTAGTATAAAGCATTTCTAAAATGGGTGGATACTACTTAAGCTGAGCGAATGTACTAGTGAACAGTGTACAGGCAACCAGAGTCAGACAGGTAAGTGATCCTGAAAATTAACATTAAGTAACATTATAAAGGTGGTGTTGTTTTAATTAGGTGATTTACTGTTTGTGATTAGTACCAGGTGATTGTGGTTAAATTGAATAGAGGTTGGTTTGCAATTTGATTGATTTACACACAGCTTTTATCCATCTAGTTAGCATAATAGACAGATAGCCTATTTGTGCACCAGTCAATCGAAGAGCCTTTTACCAAAGAACTGGGAGTCTAGCTGTATGAGTCCAGCGAGGAGAGACCTGCAAAGGAGAAGCTGTTGGAGAAATTCTACTACTGTTGAAGAAATTCTACTACTGTACCTATGTACTACAGTACCTATTTGTCTCATCTGTCCTGCTGTGTCTCACATCCCTGTTATTCAGTCCTCTCACTCCCATCCTCTGTCCTCTCTCCGCCTCTGTTCCCCTAACCCCTCTAACCTCATCTCTCTGCCCCTCCACCCTCTCTGTCACCCCTCTGGACCTCTCTGATCACTATTTCATCTCTCCCTACTACACCTATCCCAACTGTCACCTCCCACCGTAACTTACGCTCTCTTTCCCCCTCTGTTCTTGCCTGCACTGCTTTCTCTCACCTTCCTCCTATCAACTCCTTCTCCCAACTCTCTGTAGATTGCTACCTCTACCCTCTTCTCCCCTCCCTCGACTCCCTCTGTCCCCTCACCTCCCTCCTCCAGGACCACAAACCCTCCACATGCGCCTTGAACCCCCTCCCCACTCACCTCTTTCAAGCTGCTGCTCCTGTTCTACTCCCCTTCATCTCTTCCCTTCTCAACACCTCTTTCCCTCTGCCTTCAAACAAGCCTCTATCACCTCCCCCTCCTCAAAAAACCTACCCTCGACCCCACCTCCCTCCAGAACTACCATCCTGTCTCCCTCTTACCCTTCCTCTCTAAAATCCTTGAGCAGGCAGTACACCGCCAGCTCTCTGCTTTCCTGTCTAACTGCTCTCTGCTCGACCCTTTCCAATCTGATTTCCGCCCTGCTCACTCCAGTGAAACTGCTCTCTTGTCTGTCACTAACTCACCTCCCTCTCCTCTGTTCTAATTCTACTTGATCTCTCTGCTGCCTTTGACACTATCGATCATTCTATTCTCTTATCCTCTCTCAATGACCTGGGAATCTCCGGCACTGCTCTGGCCTGGTTCTCCTCCTACCTCTCCGAACGCACCTACCAGGTAACCGGGCGCACCTCAACCTCACACCTCACCCTTTCTCAACAGGAGTCCCCCAAGGATCAGTCTTGGGTCCTCTCCTGTTCTCTCTCTACACCTGCTCCCTGGACCCCCTCATCGCATCCTATGGTTTCTCGTACCATTTCTATGCTGATGATGCTCAGATATTCCTCTCCTCCACCCCCCCTGACCCCACCATCCCCTTCCTTGTCTCTACCTGTCTGTCTGCTATCTCCACCTGGATGCACTTGCATCACCTCAAAATTCAACCTCTCTAAATCTGACCTCCTTCTATTACTAAAGATTCACTCTCTATTTCCCTTATTGATGACAGGGCAGCTAAGTGACTTGCCTATACCCAAAATCTCTTTATATATATATATTTCAAATGCTTACTGAGCTCCATAATAGGGCTTTTGGTTCAGAAGTATTCCATTCAAGGACAGGCTTGACAAGTCTACAAAGGATATCTGAAGCAAGTACAGTGAAAATGTTACATGACACATTTTAATAAGCAAAAACATACTGAAGTCTTTGTGCAGTCTGGTTAAACCTTATTTAATTTTGATTATCTCACTTTTTAAAAATATATTTTTACTATTTTGTCAGCTATTTACTTTTAGTAAACTAAACATATTTCATGTTACAGTCTTTCTATCATCCGCAATATATGTACAGTATATATTTATATACATAAATACATTTTCTGGTACTACTTACATAAGGTCATAGGTATGGTATTAAAAAGGTTAGACAGTTCTGCTAAAGGTTTAAAAGGAACTGCTTCTTCCTGATAAATCATTACTATTTGTAGTGTAGAACATGCATAATGGTAATAAAATTGATTTTTGACCTTGGTTTTTATAACCTAATCTGAATAATACACCTATGTTAAGTTTGAGGATACTGTTTTCACCCAGAGGCAAATTATGGCCTGGTCTTCTTGGTCCGAAAGGCTTCTTATTGCCAACACCCCTTACACATTTCCTATAATGACTGCCCTCTAGTGTTCATATCTTTGATTGTAATACATTTTTCCATTTCTCCAGGATAAATATTTTTTTGTTGTTGTATTTATTAGTTGCTGTTTATTTATGTTTCTTGATGGAGAAGTAGGGGCACAGTTATATGGTGTTTGGTTATAAACAACCTTGTTGATGGTCTAGTTGGTTTACATGCCCCAATACTTTTACTGTATCCCCCTCCTGCTGTCATGAGACAAACTATATATGCTACTATATATAATTGCATTAAGAGGTATTCATAATGATTGCAAACATCATACACAGCTAAGGGGACTTTTTTATTGTGTGGTTTGACTAATTTGCTGGCACTTTGCTTGTCGTTTGTGTTGTAACTCTTATTAATATAACATTATAAAAAATTTAGAATTGTTTTAAAAAACATCAAGAGCGCCCTCTTCTATTGAAACACTTGCAGTCAAAACTAAGTGAAACAATCGTTATGTGATTTAATAGTTTATTTGACAGCTTGACGGCAGCGATTGGTTGTATTTGTTTATAGTCTGTCTGACTCAAACCTTGCCCCCTTACTGTAAATAGAGCTAATAAATGCATTCCACTAAATCTTACATAAAATAAATTCCTGCCATTTTTTCACGTATCCAAGATGCTGAGTAGGTACTAGTTTGTTAAAAGAAAAAATATCAACGTACCCCATAAAAGTATTTTACTATTTTTCAGGTAAATCTTTTTTATTCCAAAAAAAGTCGATACAGTATTGAGTGAAAAACATTGTTTTTTCCCAAAGGAAATGCTGTAATTACTTTATGTCACCTGACAAAGTTCACGAATTCAAGGTATGACGTTTTTAAATTCCTTTCCTAAACCCTCATTCCTATTCTCTGTTAGGACGACAGAACACTCAGCGTCCACGGGGTTAAAGCCACGTGGAAAGCATTACGTTGGACGGAAGACGTCATTAAAAAATGTGACAGGACTGTGTCACCAGAAACTACAAAAAAATTGAAGAGATAGGAAAAATTACTTCCAGCTAAACTATCAGTTTCTCTCGGTTAGAGACAGGATAACTTATACCACAGCGTGAGAAAACATGGAGGAAGATATCCTGACAACACTAAAACTTCTAATTATTGGAGAAAGTTCTGTAGGAAAGTCAAGGTAAGAGACTAGTGAGAGAACTAGCAAGACACGTCAGACGTATCCAACAAAAAACAAGGATCGTTGCGTTTTCTCAAACAGCATTCTGCTATCTCTTTATGTGACAGCAATTGGAATACACTTTAAACATCTTCAAAAACTGTTAGTACAATATATTGTGTGACGTTCTGTTTCTTTTTTTTTTTTTTTGTAAAGTTACATTTATACAGATTATAACTATCTTTAGTGAACAAGCGCGCCAAATAATGTATTTTTTGCTTATTAGTTTCACTTTTAGTAGGATTTCTTTGTTAATGTATTCGGGAATGACTTTTAATAAGAATCCTAGCACTGAACAAAAGAGCTTTGTTTTGCCACCACCTTGCCACACCTATTTTTGCATACAGGCCTAGCTGAAAATGTTCCTGAAGAATCGTGCTTGCCTGTACAATTACGCTCATCGGTTTTATACATAACACTTCACATAGAACGTGTACAATTTGCACTTATATACCTGCTCACTATTACCAAAACACTTTCTTTAATAATAATAATAATAATAATAATAATAATAATACTAATAATAATAATAATTATTATTATTATTATTATTATTATTATTATTATTATTATTATTATTGTTATTTATCCAAGGGTAATATGGATCTAAGTCATTGTTTGCCATCCAACCTGACACAGTACTAGGTGTATTTAGATTTCAGTAGGGGAAGAAATTTGTTTCTCAACAGAAGGCTAAAAAAAACTTTTATAAAAAGTGCATAGAAGGCTTAAAAGCAAACAAATATAATTTAGTGTAATTTTGGGATAGGAGTGCTTAGTCACAATGCCGTTTAAGTGCTGTATCATTCGCACCAGTGGGGGTCAAGAAGAGCTACTTCCTTGTAGTGACCCATGGGCAACGTCTCTGACGGCAAAAAGCTCTTCAAATCGAACTTAACATGCAATGCTTAAGCAAAGCAGTGTTGGGCTTGGTTAGTACTTGGATGGGAGACCACCTGGGAATACTGAGTGCTGTAGTCTGCATGTTAAGCTCATACGAATATATATATATATATATATATATATATATATATATATATAATTGCACCAATTTAGTTCCATCATTTCACTTAAAAGGTTTGATCACATTTAATGCTGTATGTTTTGTAAACTGGGTGCAGTTTTGCTTTAAAAATGCAGTTTTCAGAAAGAGTAATTGCTAAGATTAATATTTCATTACCACTGGCATACTACTGGATAAAATACTGTTTGCTCAGCCTTTCTTCTGAAGTACAGTTAAGGCAATTTTAGTTGGGCTTCAGTGGTTATCTGGTGTGGGGAAAGTTTTTTTCCCTGCATGTGTTTTGAGAGGATTAGTCACAAAAGCCTCATAACCTGTAGAAAAATACATAATCTATATATTGTAAGTCTCTTCCAGTTAAGATTATCCATGTAGAGCAAGAAGAACACATCACAAAGCATTGGTAAACCTGAACATGCAGCATTCCATATCAAAACTGAATACAGATTTATATTAAAATACATAACGTAAAAAAAAAAAAAAAAGATACCCACCAGTTTTGCATTATATAAAATACCACTAAAACAGCATTAAAGAAGGGTGTTTTTGTGGATTGTTTCTCTCGTCAAACGATTTAAGATCACAATAATAAAATGAGAGTTCTGTTCATCCAAGCAGCTTTCGTGACGCAGATATGTGCAGATGAATGAAACAATGTACTGAATAATTGATTGTTACATTACGGTCAATTATTGGCTGAGCTGTTTGTTGTTAAAGTGAGACTTGAGGAATAATTGACTGATTGATTATCACTATGTGGTAACACAGGAATATAAGCCCAATACAGGGATCAAACCTTCAGAATGTGTTTTGACGTCCAAAAAAAAAAAAAGGCAGGGCAAGGAAGGATGTAGCCAGATGGAAGTTTCGCCCTGGTACCTACAGTAATAACTCCCTGTACTGTACAATCATCTAGCCCGGCTTGCAGCCAGACCATTTGAGTGAAGCAGCAAAGGAAGTTATTTTGTACCAGTAGGCAACAGTAACTTCTCATCTTTGTCTTTCTAAGTGGAAGTATAGCGTAGTATACAATCAAAGAATCGAAAGATTTTCAACGGAGGAAAATAGGACTAGAAATAATATTTGGTGGTTTCTGTACCTTTTATATTGAATCCAAGCGGTATGGCTGCAGGTACTATAGGCTCACGTCTATTGAAGTTTCGATGGCGAATACCACTGTAGTGTGAGGATATTGGTAACACTATGGTAATTTCCTGCCATACACTACTGCAGGCTACAGGGCTTATTGGCAGACCCGTAGACATTCCTCTCTTATAAACAGCCCGATCAGCACACTCTATCAATGTGGCAGTGAAGCAGCTGATAGTATTATGATTGATCGATACAATCTTTAATTTTTCATCTCTTTTGTGCCTTGCAGCCTTTTGCTCCGATTCACTGATGACAAATTTGATCCTGAACTAGGCTCCACGATAGGTAAGCTTAAACTGATCCACTTGTTTAAAAATATCAAAATGCTATTTATGATTGCCAGGACGGCTTCGTGGATGATGTCTCCAGACAAAGAAGTTGACACACACATACACACACACACGGGTACTGCAGGTTGATGGTTTGCTGCATACATTTATTCAAAACACTTTTATAAAATACTGCTCGCAAAAGTTCAAACAAAAACAAAACATAAACAAACATAAAAATACTTCCAGCACGAATAGCAATTGTTTACTTTATTTTTCAGTGTCTTTGTCCTGGCTTTTTCTCTCTTACCTTCTCTCTGTACACCCACCCAAACACAGGTAAATACCAGCTTATATACACGTTGCCACCCCCGAATTAGCAATAACTTAATTCAGAGATGGCCACATTCTGCACAAGAGTGGTCGACACCAATTTATCAATAATCATCAGCTGCTGAACATGCATTCTCATGGGGTGTAGTCTTGCAGAGACGAGCTGCAAACTTCGCCTCTGCCAATCCCCTGTTGCTGGGGAAGTAATTGAGCAGGTAGGCTTGCCCGGCGCTGATCTGAGGTCCAGATTGGCTGGGGGGGCGTGCCCGGAGAGGTTGCGCAGAGCTTAAAAAACATTTGAGCTACTGCTTGAGGCTACTGCACAGCCAATGCTACACAAATGGGCAATGAGTGAAAGCTGGTGCTGTTTTTCATCAAGGAGGAGAGCATCCGCTCCGAGGGATTAACTATATGAAACCCTTCTACTGCAAGATGGTACTCATGAAGCATTGAATAGGCAGGAGTCGCCTGAAAAAGCCAGGACTCCGGGAGCCCAGAAGTAGGTTAGTTTAGGGGATGTTGATCTGTGGTTAACTGTGTGCAGGTAAAGGTAATGCAGCAGTGATTAATAAACAGACAGACAACGACAATCCAGGTGCAATGTTGTTTAGTAGTTTTGATGGCAAAACAGCAGTAAAAATAATAATGGTAATGAAGGAATACAGCGGTGTGTATTGCAATTTGTAATCCGTGGGTTGGCCCCGAAATAATGACAGTCCTGTTTCAGTTCACCTACACGTAACACGTACACAAACACCAGCCCACAGTGTGTGCTGTAGTGCTCGTAGTGAATACAGTTTGGTGCAAACAAAGTGCAGTGTTGTTGATCTGGGTTTAGTGCTGGCCTTTAGCGACAGCTCCGGATTGTGTTAGCTGTCTAAATAACAAACAGTATTTAATAACAAGAAAACAAACACTCAAGATTATCACAGCACAGTTCTCCTTTTAGTTACCAGTTTTAACCATTCACAAAGGAACAGATCACATCACTACATCCCCTTAAATACTGTCAACCATGACCCCATGGTTAATGATCGCATCTGCTACTCCAATCTGCGGATGTCACACAGTTTTCTGATTACCATAGTTCCATCCCCTTTCTAGATGTCCGATTCCGCCTAACCCTGGGAATGAACTCTCTGTCCAACCAGCCCAGGGTACTCTGTTCCCTTTATACAGCACCCTCGCAGGTCTGTCAGGAGATCTAACACCAAGAATCATTCAATCTCGATGTCGCATGATCCCAAACAATATAGAAAGGGTGTGCGTAGAGTAGTAGGTTCCTGGAGCAGGACATTCCTTTTAGTAGGACGAGCGCTTGCCATTTGTGTGAGTAAAATGCAGTAAAATCTCCTGAACTAACTGGAATCAGGGGGTAAGTTCATAAAAACAGTTTGTTCATAATTGACAACTTTTAACATTTTACATTCTGTCTGTAATCTCATTCTGTATTTCTGTTTTAGGAGTTGACTTTAAAGTCAAAAGTATAAATTCTGACGGCAATAATGTGAAGCTGGCAATATGGGTAAGTACAAATTTTTAAACTAATAAAATGTTTTTGCTTTTGTAAATATAGTTGTAGTTAGGCTTGCAACTTTTTGATACTGATCGTTAAAGCTCGTTACACAAGGTCATAAAAAGTACCAGCAATGCATGACCGACAGCTGAAGTCTTCGCGGCAGGACGAAGCGGGCCCGTCTGCATTGCCTTCCAGTGAGTCCAGCTGTGCTGAAGCAGGAGAATGGGGAAGCACGGACTACGAATAAGTGCAAGTTACTTATGTTCAACTATAATGTTTTGTTCTGTGCGTATTATTTTTACTAGTAAATTTATGCTATGAAAGATTGTGTAATACACTTTTATATGCTGCATTTTATGTGGTTTATTTGAGATCGTTTTTAAATGTGTAGGATCTTTCTATAAGGTGTAGCTCCGCTGTGACCATTATATATGTACGTGTATGTCCTTTGGATAAGATGTAAAACGGAGGTCCTATTGTAAGTGACTCAGCAGCAGTTGTTGATGTATAGTTCACCCCCTTGACTCTGTCACGTTGGATAAAAGCATCTGCTAAATGACTAATAGTAATAACAACATGTATAACATGTTTGTAATAAATATATATATGCAGTCAAAAATGTTTAGCAACTAATACAAGGATAGTACACCATGCTTTGTTATGGAAAGTTATTTATTATTATTATTATTTGTGTAATGCTATGTTCGGTTTTCCCCCATGCTTTTTTTATTACATTTTTTTTATTGGCCAAATGAGACAGGCTGCACGTTCAGTGGTTTAACACAACCTAAAAACTTATTGGAACTCGGACACAAACATTTAAATATATCGCCCGTATTTTAATATTAGCATTTGGAACGAGAATTTCTCTAGCTAAAAGAAAACTAAATGGAAACACAGAATGCAAAAGTACTACCAAAATAGTGAGAAAAAGGTGAAATATATTTATTTTTCCATGGAAATTATCCCATTGATGGCTTCATTGCAATGCCTTGATAATTGTCTTGGCATGTGGGCAATATGGGTTTGGATAGTCTCTAAGCTCAGTTTATGTTGCTATACCCAAATATCAACATTTCAGGTCATACTACAGTAGGTATCTGCAACTCTTCTGGAAAACTAAAATAAATGTGAAAACACTACCAAAAAAACAACAATGCTGAAAGTGCTGGGTTCTACTTCTTTCTCCTTTCTGGTGTTGTGTTGCTTTTATTGCAATACTGTAGTTGAAGGAGTTTTCATAAGGAAATGTTTATGTGTGTTTGCTGCAGGATACTGCTGGACAGGAACGGTTTCGGACACTGACTCCAAGCTACTACAGAGGAGCTCAGGGGGTTATACTTGGTAAAGAAATTGTTTTTATTTTATTTTTTTTAATAATACTATACTTTCTCCTTGTTTATTATATAATGACAAGGAAAGTCCCAGCCTTGATAAAATTGCTGCTGGCAGTGCACTGTCATGCTTCAGGCAGCCATGCTAGTAAGGGCAATGTACTGCGTTGTGTAGTGAAAATGTACTGCATTGTGTAGTGTCTTTAGGGCATGACCACACAAAGCATTGGCCATTGCTTTAGGTTTGTTTATTTCTTACACATGATAGAAATGGACTTCTAAGTAGCAACAATGTCAGTTTTAATCAGTTTAATTTTATTCCTACAGTTTATGATGTTACAAGGAGAGAAACCTTTAAAAGGCTGGAGAACTGGCTAAATGAACTGGAAACTTACTGCACGAAAAACAACATCGTAAAAATGCTGGTTGGAAATAAGATTGATAAGGTGAATTAAATAAACCCTCTTTTATTGTGATACTGGACCTAATACAATTTTGAAAAATCAGGAATCAAATTTAAAAGTAAGCTTGATCTCACAATAAATCTATATACTGTTCAATGTGGAGATATATTTTTTTATTATTATTTTGGGTCAGTTTAACATCATAGTTGTCAGTGATGACAAAAGTAAAAAATATATATAACCCACTTGAGCTCTGGATATTTTAACTAGTATTTTCCTGAGTTGATTTGGTCCCTTGGATGATCAGTTTTATATCCCTATATTGAGCTATATCCCAGATGAGCAAAAATACAATTCGGTTGATTTGTCATAAATGTCATAGAAAATGCATATTATTCAACTTCACCTAAATGTTTTTTAATTGAATGTCAGTCAATCATACAGTAAGATAAAGAACTAAAAAGTGTTAAATCAGTGTTACTCAACAGTGGATTATTTCACCAGTTCAACACACTTTGTTGTTGGAGAAACACAGAAATGTCTGTTTATCTTGGCGATTAAATGCTGCTAGGTTGTGTGTTAAAATTGTGTATAGAAATGTGACCATGGAAGCTTGTGCCACTAACAAATATTTATGTTCAATTTCAAGTCTGACCGGGAGGTAGACAGAAATGAAGGGCTGCAGTTTGCCAGGAAACATGCTATGCTTTTTATTGGTGAGTAGAAGGGTTTTTTTTTTTTTATGAAATATTCAAAAATATGTAGATTTGTATGTGTTATTATTACAGGTATATGTTGTTGACAATATCATATATAACTTTAAAACACTCGCTCACTGAGTAGTCCATTGTGATCATTGTTGCAGAGGCCAGTGCGAAAACGAGAGGTGGAGTGCAGTGCGCCTTTGAAGAAGTGGTGGAGAAAATCATCCAGACGCCAGGACTATGGGCAACAGAGACGCCACAGAGGGGGGTCAGACTAGCAGAAGCAGCATCAAACCACCAAGGATCCTGCTCTGGGTATTGCTTACTTATTTAAAACAACTTAAAAAAAAAAATCTTAAAAGGTTCTGAAGTTCAGCTTGGAAATGGACAATTTTTAAAAGGGCTAAAACTCGAACTGGAATATGATTAGGACCAAGCAGACTTCATGAGGTCCGTAGCACCTAAGACAGGGAACTTGGGTGAATTTCTACATTATGTTTGCACAAGATTTGATTCCATTTTTAGTTCTATTCCTTAAACTGAGCCTCTATGGACCGTGAAGCGTCTTGAAGGATGTGTCTTCCAAAGTGACACCAATTCATTGTTTCTGTCATGAGAGAAAAGTGTCACAGGGACTTGCTGTACTTGAGACTCTTCTTTTAATGAGATACCAGTAACTTTCATCTGCAACCCCTTCACTCCTCACTGATCCCTTTAAAACCACTGTAAGTAATAAAAAAACAAAAAAAACATTGTTAATCTGTTAATCTTAAAGTCTTGATGCAGAGGAGGTATTCTACATTTCTGTGTTATAGTACTAAAAGAAATGTTAACATAAACGAAAACAACTGGTTATCTTCATGTCCTGTTTGTGGTGTGATGTGTATTGTATTTCTGTGCACAAGTGTGTCAGTTGTTTAGAGGTTAAGGGTTCAAAACCAAGAGATTCATAAAAATACTGTATGTCTGTTACAGTAGTGAGTTTTTTTTTTTAATAGTGTTCTTACAAGTGACAATGTAAAGTAAATGCTGCATTCTGTGTAAACCGTTCTTGTTAAATTTAGTATTTATCCACAATTATGAAGGTTTGTCTTTTTGCATTTTTGTTGTTAAAGGCTGCCCTAATTGATTTCATCTGATTTCCCAATGAAAAATGCAAATACACACATACAGTATGTAATGTAACATACAGTACATATACCTTGCAAAGCATAAACGTTACAGGTACCAGTACAGCGTATGAAAACCTAGACCATGACCTAAAACCACAGAACACAAAACTGAATCATTTAGCTGGTGCCTATGCACAGGTTTTAAGTGGTTCCAAAGGTACTATGATATGTCATGGCAACTGCTATGTAGGGACCAAACGGCTACAGGGAAGTAAGGAGTGTCACTCAAAAATAGTTAACCAAGTTTTGTAAAATAGATGCGCCAATGTTATTGCTGAGGATATTGTTATACAATACATTGAGTATTACTTCAACATAAGTAATACATATTTCAGATGACCCCAGGGTATGGTTTAAAACCGCTTGTTACAACAGGGAACAAAACAATAATCTCCAATTGATTTTAATTACTGACTGCTCATGTAATTCCTCTATAGCTACTTCAAACCGGTTCCCAGTCAGACATAAGGCAACTGTTTAAAGGTCTATAACTTTTAATAGCTTAGCCAGTCGGGCACTGTCAGTGCAACACATTTGAAAACTGACAGATCAATAAAACTATTAAAAATTGCTGTTTGAAAAAACGATGATCAAGTCTGGTACATATTTGGCAACGTGATGTGGAATTTATTTTGTGTCGTCTGAGGTGTGAAAGATTCTTATCAAAAGTGAAGGTTCTATTTGTTTTATTGCATCGTTGCACATTTTCGATTGTCACATTGCATCTGGTGTGTAGCGGTCTTTACTATGGAAACTCTTTAACCCTTTAAGGACCGTCATCGTGTAAACATGTAGTGTTTTTCTGGGCTTGTGATCGGGTATACCTGATTAAAAAACCCACTTCAATTTGTTGAATTAATGGGCCACTATACTTTGCTGTGCAGGTAGAAAACACATGTCATTGCATAGGGGAGGGATTGGATTTCACTTCCTGCTAAGTGGGGTTGTTTTTTTTTTTTGTGTGTGACATCACTGAGACAGGCACTTACATTTTAAAGGGCAGAGAAAGTTTCAGAAGCACGGAGAGGAGCTTGTTTAGAAAAAAGAAAGAAACCGAAAACACTGAAAATCTAATGTATTTAACATAATTCTATTAGAACATTTATTCTGTTTCATGTGTTTTAATATATATGTTTTTGCAACATTTGTGAATATCTAGAAACTAGTGGATACAAGCAGATGCTGTTTCATGATGTATATTCGTAATGTGTGTTTTTTTTTTAATTTTATTTACTGAATAATGGAATGAACTATTTCATTATGAGTAATAATGAAAAAAATATATATATTTTCTCAAAATAAATATTTATGAATGAACTATTTTATGAATATTTATTTTGAGAAAATAATCTAGCAGTGTCAGTGTCAGATCCTGAGTGAGTTTTGTTTTTTAACAAAAGGTGAAAAATTCATAATATCACTCGGGTGAAGAATGTCTTGTATTTTGCCCACAAGGGGGTAAGGGTGGGGGGGTGTAAGGTTGGTAGGGATGGGGTTAAATTTGCCCCTGCCAAAAATCACAGGTGTGGCCTTTCTGCAATTAGGTAATTGAGTGTTAATTGGAGAATGGCCACATTGGAGAAATTATTTTGTTTGGGCAGAGGGAGTTAGGTGAGTGTAACTGTGTAAAACTGTGTTTTGAGGTAGTGAAGGTAAGTGCCCGGCCTACATATTCTTGTTTTGTTTGAATCTTTAGTTTGGCAGTCACCCTGCTTATTTGTTTTGTGCTGTTTATTTTATGAATAAACACGCGCAAACGTGCTTAAACTGCAGCTCTTTGTTTCTGAGTCTGTCATTCCTGACACTTTTTTAAATCACTAAATCAGTTTTTTTTAAATCACTAAATCACTCGGGTGATAGAATGTCACCTGAGTGATTTAGAGACAACATATCACTTTCTGACATTACACATATCAAGTTTTGGTATGCGTACCACATTCTGACAATATAACACTTTCTAACGCTACTCCGGTACGATTTAGTAATTGTACTGTTTCCGACCAGGTCAAAACATGAGGCTGAAACACGGAAAACCCGATTTTCCCTGGAAGTCTGGTAACCCTATCAATAAAACCAAACAGCCACATACAAATTTAAACCACATAGATTCTGGGGACACACTTCTGCTCTCCATGAGTAAGGCTGGGTGATCCCATGACCACATGGCTGAGTATGGTGTACACAGAATGTGTCAAAATACAGTTCAGTCGATGCAGGCATTTTGAAGTGATATTAAGTGGGGTGGAAATCAGTTGTGCATCTTACATTTCCTTGAGATTAACCAAACTGATATTACCAGGAACTTGTTTTTTTTACACCAATTATACTGTGATCGGAACATTTCAATTTGATAATAAGCAGGGTGTGATATTAACCGGGGTGACATTAACCAGGTTTGACAGTACTGTCTATATTTGACCAGCCCCCTAGAGACAGTGCTGACACGTGATTATTCCAGTCAACTTCAGATGTAATCACTGCAGAAAGTGCCTGCAGAAGTCTAGCTCCTTTTGGTGTAAGTGAAATCCCCAGTGTGTTCATAACCCTGTTGGGGGTCGTTTTGAAATGGAAATTACAAATGGGATAAGATGACAGGCTTCTCATGGCCATGGTGTACGTGCCCGTAGTGCTCAGTATCTGAAATGTCTTGCTGTCAGAGATCATAATTGACAAGCTCTTTGGGTGTATGGCAGTAAAGGTCTGTATTGATTTCCCTGGTGTCCTTTCCAAATACAGTTTAGCTACAGATTGAATGTGTATACTCAGAGGGTGCTTCATCAGTCTTCAGGGGTCACTGCCAGGTTAGTTTTTTCCTGTCCCTTTGTCTTCTTTTTCTCTAGTACGTGATGGCTCACGAATGGGTAAATGAGAATCGGTGCTTTTTTGCTGGGGAGCAGGGGAGTCTGGTGCGCTTGACACCTTTGATTTGTGTGGGTGATTGAGTTTAAAAAGCAGTCAAGTATTAAATGAAACATGTATGCCAAATAGTGGTTAGCTGCTTATTGTTTAAATAGCAGTAAATGTGCAGTGTAGACCAATTTATTTAATATTAAATTCTCTAATTACTGTAAAAGGTTATTTTCTTTTAATGGCTTTTCTGATTTCAAAAATTCCCCAATGTGTTAAAGTTTAAACTTTAATGTAAACATCAGTCTCTCTTTCCTACTTTCACCTGAAGAAGAGGCATTTGAGGTTTTGGAAGCTTGTGAATAATTATTTAGTTAGTCAAATAAAAGGAATTGCATCTCCTTTGTCTAAAGTTTAAACTGAAACTAACATCCCACATTTTACTGTCTGAAAAAAGTGTGATGTCACAAAGCAGCATCAGATAATGATGTCATAGTTGTGATAACCGTGGCAACCCTCTGAGACCCATATTTCTGAAATATTGTTGCTGGCAGTCGTTTAGGAGTTTCACTTAGGGAAATAAAGATGAACAAACCAAGCTACCTGTCTTACCCTGCGATAGTAAACATTCCAGGGCAGTATTCAAAACTACGGAAGCAATGGGATAATCATCACTACGAGGCACACAGGAAAAGGGTCAAAAAGGGTCAGTGAGACTGTGCTTGTTTAACTTAATACATCAAATATGTATCACTTATAAATTCTGAAACTAATGATATGCAATATGTGGATGTTTTTAAAATTATTGCTCTGCACTTGAAATGTAATAAAACTGGGACTAGCATACTTTTGCCTTTGTCTAGTAGTAATACTGCATAAGTACTATTATTTTAGGATAGATTATTCCTGACTGGGGTGTTATGGTACAGAACAAATTAGAAACACTGTACAGTAGATGCGGGATGAAAGAGTTACATTGATTTTCTAGCTTCTGGCATTTTCCACATTATGCACAGCCATTCACTTTTTAGGTCTCACATGTGTGGTCTTAAAATAAATCTATGTACGGTTTGTATTTTGATATATATATATAGATATAACTAAAAGTGATGTCACATATAGAACACCATTATATCATGTAAGAATAAATCATGGATTTGAATATAAACAATAACAAGTAGTTTTCATACCGTCAAACACCTATAAATACCTCCAATGTTTTGATTCAAACACAGGCTCCCTTGAGAAAGATATGTACAACATATCGAAACGTTGGGCAGCTGGCTCTTTGAGCTAATATATATATATATATATATATATATATATATATATATATATATATATATATATATATATATATATATAATATATATATATAATATATAAGTTTCACCATCAGTATCCAACCAGTTGCTCCACCCAATGAAAGTCGTGGGTTTTCTACTTAAACACTTAAGTTGTTTGTTTCTCATTTTAGTAACATTAGCATGAGATTTTCTTCATTCAAAATGATAAGGAGGCTGCTTTGAGAATAGAGTTCTTGGAGTTGTAAATCTGGAAAGTAACAGCTGGCAATGAATGCATTATCTTTGTCATGATGTAGGCTTAATTAAGGTAAAATCCAGACACCAGTACGATAAAGAGCCTTTCTTAGCACAAAACAAAATTAGAGTTCTACCTAACAGGACACCTTCAATTCAAGTGAATCGCAGAGGTATCTTGAATAAACAGCCCCCCTTTTTTTTCTTCCCTTAGTTGAAGCAGTAGTTGACAACAAGGCTCCAAGGACATACTTGCATTTTCACATCAAGATGAAGAAAATGCAGGTAAGAAAAAAAGGGGGGGTAGGGTTGAGAGGGTGAATTCATTACTCCTTCATACATTTTTATATGGATTTTCTCACAAGACGAGTCTCAGAACTGTTCTGTTAATACACTTTTTTTTAATTGTTTTTTTTATTTAAGCTAAGCTGAGGTCTGTTTTCATAGCAACAAAAAACATACTTGGCATCCCTAATGGGGTTAAACGGGGCGGGTGGGGGGTTAGAGAAGTGTCACCCTGCTGTACAGTGTTTTTAAACCGGCAAACCAGTCTTTGCCTAAATACCTTTCATAAAACCAGTCTGAGACCCACTGGCCAGCAGGTTTGAGCTAAGGTTTGATGCACAGTCAGATCAGTTTGGAAATCGGTTCAGTTTTTCAGCCTAGTCTGAACACATGCAATATTTACCACCAGTAGACTGCTTGAGGGAGACTATACATATTGTTAGCGTGGGTTTAGGAGAACAAGATTACGAATGTACAATGGAGCTGAAAAAAAAGCTGTTCGGAAAAAAAGATAAGCCCATCTTATTTTGTCAGCTGTTATTGTCCAGTGTTTCTGTTGAATCTAGCAAAAAATAAATACAAAAAATAACAATACATAATTTAATGAATAAACCTTAGCACCGCTCATTTCTAGCCTGTACACTATTTTTTTTATATATTTACTCAATATAATTTCAAACTAATTAAAAAAAAAAAAGTCGTATCTGATTATATACAGACACTGTAAGCGTTCCTGTGATTTTAAATTCACACTTCAGTAAATAAATGTGTAGTTATTTTAAATTATCAAACGGTCAAAAATAACTATTTTGTGAAATACATTTTTAGCTTTATTTTACTGGTCTCCGGTCCCAGTTTTTAAAACTAAACCCACAGTAATTTACCAACATAGTCACACATTCTGCCATTGACTAACATTGTGAAGGGGGCGCAAATCACATAAATGAACTTCAGTAAGGTTGTTTATTTCCAGTCAATAAACCCTAGTGTTATCCCCTGAAGCCTATAATGCTAAGGCCAAGCTCCATACAAGTACAGTACAACATCGCATATCCGACCCCCTGTTGTCTGGGGTATAGGCGGTTATGTGAAAGTCGGATTTGCGAACATCTATAGAAAAAGCATTTACACAGGCATAAATAAGTTAGTGAACAAAAACAACAGGCAAACTGCTTTAAACTTTTTTTAAGCTTTAAAAGTAAGCAAACGTAAACAAGATTAATTAGGCTACAAATACACAGTGCTGCTATGCGGTTTGCTATAAGCCATCTCCACGCAAAGTTTTTTTTTTTTTTTTTTTATATAATTTAAATACAAAACAAACAGTTAACTCTGGAAGTCCCTGCCTCCCTGGTTCTGCTTTCTTAATATCTCTGTCACGGTACTTTGTGCTCTTTCTTAATATTGCCAACAGCCGATAAGAAGCTCGGTTTAAATATTGCTTCGGCTATTTTAAACAAACGGCAGGCAAGGTGAGCATTGTGTTTATGAAGCTTGCTTTGTTTAATTCAAATTTATTTAAAAACTTCAACAACGCGCTGCCAATATCTGCAAACGAGCGCTCCTTCACAGAAGAAAAGCGCTTTCTCGGCTGATGTATTGAAACGTCACTGCTACTACTCAGGTGACTGACACACGCACACAGCCCGCCTCTCTTAAAAGGGAACACACCAAAAGGCTGATTGCCATAAAGCATTCTTTCTGTTTCCATTGATCAGGGCGGTTATGTGGCGATCCGATATGAGACGTTCCACTGTAGTGTATAGATTAGTGGTTACGTCTGTATTCTTTCTGCTAGATGGAACAGGAGAGACTTGCTGCTATCGAGAGAGACAACAGACTGCTTATTGAGAAAATGGCCCATATAATGAGCACCACAGGCCGCGTGGAAAACTGGAATGACTATGAGTCAAAAAGGTAAACATATTGTATAATTAAACACAAAAAAATATATATACTTTTTACGTGACGGTAAGTGAGACAGGACACTGTCAGGTAAGGCCGCCACTGCGACTATCATAAAGGAAATTTTTGGTTTGCTATTTATTTATTTTTATTATTTGTGTTGCAACTCTTAGTTTTTTGTATAAGAAAAAAGTATCTACAATTACAACTAACATTCCCAAGTAGGACCACATTTTAGATACATTTAAACATTTAATACTTTACATTTATATTAGGCTAGCTATCTGATTGATTGTTAATAATAACAACATGACTATATTCATACATGTATTTATTTATACTTTATTTAAAATGTACATTGATTCAAATGGCGTCATTAGGAGAATGACACATTTCCCTACAATCAATTTAACCATGTCATCACATTACTATAAACAAGACAATAGCCTAATGATCATGAACAACAGGATTTCCCAGATACTTGTATCTCCGTTACCTAGGGATTTCAACATGTAAACAAGACGCTGGGGTAAATCACATCATAAAGGGAGTTTTTGGTTTACTGTTGTTTGTATTTTATTTATTTATTGTTTCTGGTGCAACTGTTAGTTTTTACATAAGAAAAATTCTCTACTATTATAACAAACCTTCCCAAGTAGGACCACATTTTAGATACCTTACACACACATACATAGACTTCTTATACATAAAACAAGCAGTTATTGTTAGGCTATGACATTTAACAATTTTTAAAGACATGAATACTTTAGTTACGTTTATTAGGCTAGCTATCAGATTGATTATTAATAACAACATGAATATATTCATACATGTATACCTTGTTTAAAAATGTACATTGTTTCAAATGGCATCATTAGGAGGAGAACAGCACATTTCCCTACAATCAATTTAACCATGTCATCACATTACTATAAACAAGACAATAGCCTAATGATCATGAACAACAGGATCTCCCAGATTCTTGTAACTCCATTAACTAGGGATTTCAACATGTAAACAACACACTGGGGTAAATCACAAGTAATAATAATAATAATAATAATAATAAATAATAATAATAATAATAATAAAAAAGAAACACTTAAGCGTCGCCTTTACTTTAAAAACTATGTGCATTGCGCAGCACAGTTGACATGGAATGAGGTTTCTGAACATAAATGAATAGACCAATGCTGCAAATCCATAATTGTTTGTGAGCAATTTATTATGCAATTTTTGTGTTCAAAAACAAACCCTCAAACATTTGGTAATGTTAATTATCATGCATATTATATTGTTTGTAATACGTTATCGTACACAATATATTAGTATTACGGAATTGTCAGCTCTTACCGTCAAGTAAAACATAGTTGTTTGTGTTTTGTATTATGTTATCTCAGTAGGGATACCATTTCTTTCATTGTTACAGCATTTTCTTGAGTTTCAATAACTAGCTATCTACTGTATCTGTCCCTCATAAATCAAAAGAATTTCAAATCTGGACGCCATTTTGATCTGCTGGTTTTGACAAATTTGGTATTATCTTACAGGCTGTAAACTCCTGTAGTTTTATATAGATATTAAAAATGAGTACTGCTAGTAATAATACTATTTATTATACATGTTTTTTAGTCTGAATATTGGATTAAGACATAGGGAACTGGTGAAAATCACTCTGGAAAACCATGCAATCCTGAGAAGGATCAATAATCAGAAACCTATCTACAACCACAACAAATGGATAGATAACTTTCAGGTAGGAAACCTAGAAATATTGTTTTACTGGTTAAAAATGAGAGCATCATGAATAGCCCTGTACTTGCAGGGAAACCACACCGTAAACAACACTTTCAGGTACACGTACAATTTATGCTACGTGTGCAGTATATAAGTGTTCTACAGTTCAAATTAATTATTTTAATCTTGAATTTAATACACTATACACAAATAATGAACATTACCAGGGATATTGCCCATTCCAGTTTTTTTTTTTTTTTTTTACTGCAAACGTGATTAGCCCCAGTGTATAGGTAACAAGCTCAGGTGTGTCTTATTAAACTGCTATGCAATGGGAGTGTTATTTCCATCCCTGATTACCTGTGTTACCCTAGTGTCCTATTTCTTGATAGACCACACGAGGATACATTGCTAACATCACAAAATATCCTGATGTGTCAAAGAAAAGTGACAAGGTAAGGGAGCTCTTTTCAGGGTGTGTTTGAAAGTTATAAGGAAAATACTCCATTCATTTAAATAGAGGATGCATCATGAATGTTCATGGAGTGCTGTAGTTATTCCACAAATGAGGATAGTCGATCTGACCATTTGAATTTGGAGAAAGGCTTGAAAACTGGGAATTTTTCCTTAACCTAGTGTAGTACCAGATACCCCGATTTTAAAATCAAATATGTGTTTGTAATGTAAACTCGTTGTGAGTGGTTTGCATTGCAGTTACTCAGATATTGCGGTTCAATCCAAGACTTTGAGAGGATCTACTCTTCAGTTCTAGTTGACGTACATAGGCCAAATAAGCCAGAATGCCTTTGCATTAGTAAGAACCTGCGTGTAGACTGCCTTGTATTGCAACTTCAGTCCTCTGTAATTCACTCTGGCTGGCCCAGCCTGTGTTGATATGGTATTGAAAACTGAAGAGCAGCTCCTGAACTTGGGTGAAAGCACATTAACACAGATTTGTCAAAAAAATGATTGATTTGTCCGAATGATTGTGAATATCATAAAAAGTAAAGGGTCAGCAAAAATAAGAAAATGCAATTTAAAGATACTTAGGGCAACATTCTCAAAGTGTCATTAGCACAATACCTTTTTAAAGGATAAAACATAACTAACAATTCTAAAACAAACAACTGAAGAATACTTACAAGCTCCTAATAAAACATCTTTGTTGTTTGTTTCTTGTTTGGCAACACACTTGGGCACAGTTTTTCCTTTAAAAAAAAAAAAAGTGCTAATGACAGGTTGGATTAAAGGATTTTAAATTAGATTTGAGGATCCTGACTCTAAAGAGTGGTGTTTTTTAGATCTGCCACTGTTTAAATCTTTAAAATAGACGCAACAGACAAATAACAATCATATTGTAAAAAAATCCTGCATATCTTTGTAGAAACATGACCAAAAGCACTGTAGTTCCTTTACCCCAGCGGAAAACTAACGGGTGCTTTACAAGAGCTGCCAACACATGGATCCCCTGGGATTGATAATGCTGAACGACTGTCACTCTTTAAGATAACTGTTGTACAATGAATAAACTTACTCTTCCAGCTTTTGTGTCATCTTTTTAAGTATTCATATGGACAAAATATACATGTACCTGTTCTTGAAGTTTACTTTAACTGTATCTAGTTTAGTATTGTATTTGCATGAGAAATAGTTTCTCATTTGTCATGTGTTAAATATATATACTTCTACCTGTTCCAGCTAACAAAATAGCATGGGGCTGAAGTTAACTGACTGAACAATTAGTAAGTGGTACTGCATTTTTTTACTTAAAAATTTGACGTTCTAATCGTGATTGCTTTTTATGGAAATCTGTTAAAACCAAATAAAGGAGTACTCCTGTTATTTTGATTGACTTCTCTCAGCCAGCACGACTGCCAACCCCCCTTAGTGAGAGCGAAAATGAGGTGGAGATCTGAAAATGCAATCAGAAGTATGTCCCCAGTTTACTGTGTGATTACTGTCTTTTAATGGAAATATGCTGTATTTTCTTCTCTCTGCTGCTTGTAGAGAATTATATTGCAAAATGCAGACCGGATATATAATGTTAGAGTCTTAATAAAAGCATACATTTTAGATTTAAGCAAAATGATTAATAACTACAATCGGTATGTTTAACTGTGGGTTTGCTCTTTGTCCTGTCGCAAGGTTACTTGTGGCCACAGCATGCCCATGGGCTGCCTGTTATTTGCATTGATAGAAAGTTGATGCTTCCTGTTAATCACTTAATGTTTATTTAGATTTTCATTACATAAGAGTAGCAGTTATCTACTTAATGCTAATATTGGACTTGGCTTTCTCCAAGATAAAATGAGATAGTAGTGGTGGGGACCAACCAAAACGTAGCTTCACTGTAATATATGAGCCTTCAGTGCTTTTCCGCCAGGTAATGTGGATTTCATATTGGCCTGGTATTGATGGCTGCAGTATAATGCTGGCTCCAGGGTTCAGCCTGTTTTGTGGCCTCCCTGGCGCATCAACACACACAGTGGCTGTGATGCTGGCTCCAGGGATCAACCAAACTGTGGCCACCCTAGCTCCTCACCATTGCAACCGTCTGGAATGGGCTGCATGGGGCACTACTCAGGGGTGGGCTCCTCCTGTCTTCTGTGTTTCATCGACTAGCCCATGACACCTCAGGAAGACTCAACAGTGAGACTGGTTATTGGGCATGTTATTGTGAATTCAACACAATCTGAATTTTTAATCTTGTCCTAGTGAATACAAATTAGTTGTGCTTAGAGCTGACATTGATATAATAGTCCATGCATCATTATATCATATAATTATATAATAATCTACTGTATATGTAGTATAGTAGGAATCTGCCAGCTGGCATTTACCAATTTGAAAACAACATACACATACACTGCATACTGAGGATTACTGTAAAACAAGTTTTCCATGCTCCTCAAGCTAAATACGGCTTAGAACTACATTATAGCTTTATACCCTGATATCTGACCTGCCTAGCTTCATAAACCACAAACAAAATCTAAAGGCAGAGTTTACTTGATCTGTTTATCAAAATACTCAATCCAAACTCTAAAGGTAAAACTTGTAAGAAACTAAGTAAAGTCAACAAACATTTGTCAATAGGTCAGGAATAACCTGCCAAATTAAGCATTAAAATGCAGATGAAGTGTTAATACATCACACCTGTTTTGCTTTCCAATAATGGTCTAGGTATTGCATTGATTTCAGTTTTATTTTCAGTAGTCGGCTATACTGTACATCAACACTATATTGCTTTTCCCTACTATGTTGTCAAGATACTTGCAGTACATGTACACCTGAGAGTATGCTTTTAATTTCAAATGATATTAGATGGCATGGAAATCAGTTTGACTGATAAATGTCTGACATTAACCGGTGTGCGAATAACCAAAGTGATATTGTCTGGAGCTTGTCCCCACTGACTCTCGTTAGATCTTGTCTGGGACATTTCAAATTTTCAATGTGCTGATAATTGACAGGATTTGACTGCATAATGTAATGAGGGCAAGACTGCTTTTTACACAAATTTTTATTAGGGTAAACAACCACGCTTTCAGGCGCGTCTGTGCATAACCCTAACGTAAAATCACAGTTCTAGTCTTGAAAATAAATTATACTTCTGGCAGTTTACATTTGTTTTACTATAGAATTGTTTTTAATGGGAAGCAAATCTATACAATGAAGCAAATGTAATGGTCTTATCTGATCTGAACACACAACTTAATACATCCCCCTAAATAAGAATAATGGTTTCTCCTTGTATTGAAAGCTCTTGCTTCTGTAAAGACACTTGGCTGAACTAGCCTATGTTACCTCAGGTGAAAGATCCATCAAAAAATATTTGGGTAATTGCAATAAGAACCATTCAAAATGATTGCAAAAAGATAATGGGACAATTAAAAAAAATAATAATAAAAAATTAATTTGAAGCTCACTGTTAGTCTAATGGTTTCTAAATAGTTACAGTCCTAATCATAATGGTGCAATAAAAAAATACAAGAATCTGTATATATGTGTGTGTGTGTGTGTGTGTGTGTGTGTGTGATTGTATAAGTATACATTATTGTCTCAAAATAAATAGTTGATTTTCAATTTTATTAACACTTAATATATTCACATCAGTTCAATACTGAGATTTTGTGCCAGCATCACAGTGGACTGGATATTAGAACAGCCAGCAGGTATGTACAATATTTAAAAAAAAAAAAAAAAAACATCTTAACTAATGTAGAGTTTCTTGGTTTGGTTAAAGGGACACAGGTGTTATCTGTGGCAGTAGGAAGCAAACCCCCCCTTTATTCAATCTATTTGACCCTGTAAAGATTCCCACTTAGTCCCCACTTAGAGCTTATCTTTTTGAGTCCAAACAGCTTAGAAAAGTTCTTCGTAGAAAAGTGCAGAGCAGTTTAGAAGCAGTAAAGAGAATTCAATCTTTAACTTCTTTAATCAGAAACTACAGTAAATTTAGAAATTTCTGCAGCTTAAATTCTAACAGCTGCGTGTCTTTTTCTGATAAAAAGCTGAAACTCAGGCCAGCTGATTACTTTCAGATTCCAACTCCGCGCCATTTTGAGACAAAGGGGAGGAGCTAACAAAGCATGCACAGTTGCATCACAAAAAAGCAAGGCTATCTAAACAGCAGGAGTGTGGGAGAAGTGCTTCATGGAAAAAGTGCAGAGCAGTTTGAAAGCAGGTTGACAGGTGCAGAAACTAAACTTAAACTTACAAAAAAAGAATAAAAAAAATAACATGGCCTTCAAGCCAGTAATCTGTGACACCTGCATGATGTGGGAAATCCGAGAAAACACAGGAGAGCTAAACCAAGTGAGTGTAAAGTGGTGTAAGATCCAGGACTTGCTTCAACGAGTAAGTATGCTAGAAATGGAGCTGCATGAAATGACGGAATTTAAAAAGCTGGCACACCTGACATTTGCACCCTTAACAGACAAATCTGCCAGGGAGATAAAGAGGGTCAAAACAGCTGTGTACAGAGAGGCAGAGATGGGGAAAAAAGAAAAAGTAGACAACCACCAGAAATCAAAACGTCAAACAAATTTGACCCACTTCAAAATTTAGATCATCAAAACCAGCATCAAGAGAATGAAAGGATCAACATCCAGGACCCTATAAACAGTGTATGGCCAAGCAGCAAAAAAAAGTCCATATTAAGAAACACAGCAAGTTCAGTGTGCAGTCAACACCCTTGCAACAACAGTGTGCTGCCTTTCGAGAGCCTTTATCACACACATCACTGAGAATGTGGACAGGCTCCTAGAACGAACATGAAAAGTAGTCTTTCACATCAGTACAAACAACATTGAAAGATAACGACCAAGATCCCTGCAAAACAAATTCAGAGAGCGAAGAAGGAAACTAAAACTAAGACGAGACTAAAACTGCTATTCTCTGGGATACTGCCAGAACCTTGCAAAGGGCCATACAGACAGCTGGAAATAAAAATCTAAATGCATGGCTGAAATCATGCACACAGGAACGCTTCACCTTCCTTGAACATTGGACCACATTCTACAACAAGAACTATATAGGTGGGACAGACTGCACTTAAATAAAAAGGGAACCACTCTACCTCGGGAAAAGGATCCTCGAGGAGGTTCAGAAGTATTTAAAACTAGAAAGGAAGGGGGGGAGAAAGCAACAAAAAAACAGGAGAGACTACATTAAAACAAGGGCAACAACTCAGGTAGGATAGCCAGTAAATGTATGTATCTAAATGCTAGAAGTCTCAAAAACAAAACATTAGTTACTGCACCAACAAGTAACTACGATATGATAGGTGTTACAAAACTTGGTTATCTGAGAATGATGGAGACGAATGTAACATAATAATGGGTATACACTGTGTAGAAAAGAGGCAGGACAGGAGAGGCAGAGGGGTAGCACTATACATAAAAAATAGTATTGAAGCTCAGGTGTTAAATCTGGAAGAAAAAAACTATGCTGATTCAATCTGGGTCAGAATAATGGACACAAATTCAAAGGCATAATAATAGGGACATGCTATAGACCACTAAAATGTAGCTCTTTCAAACAACAAAGACAATAACTAAAACAAGAGGTCAGAGTACCATTGGCAAACTCAGATCACAACATGGTCTCATTTGTGTTTTTTAAAACCTAAAGCTAAAACAACTAAATCTAGGGTTTACAATTTTAAAAAGGCAAACTATGAAGGAATGAAACCGAGACTAACAGATGTAGATTGGAGTAATATAGAGAAAGCATCCACAGATGGCTATTAAAAAAAAAAAAAAAGTAGTACTAAAGGTGCAAAACAAATACATCCCAAAAGTAGACAAATCAAAATCTAAAACAAAATGGTTTAATAGAGCAATTAAAAATATATATTTTGAGAAAAAAGGCACTTTACAGAGCGTTTAAAAGGGACCAAAAACAAAGTACACAGAAAGAGTACTTGAAACTGCAAACGCAAGTCAAAAAGGAAGTTAGAAAGGCCAAGAGAGAAAGAAATGAACATTGCCAAGGAGGCTAAAACCAATTCGAAAAAGTGTTTCCAATATTATAACAGCAAGACGACATTCAAGGAGGAAGTAACATGTCTAAGAGATACAAATGGCAACATCATAGCTGAAGAGAAAAAAATAGAAAATACGTTAAATCATTTTTCACAAGTTTTTACAAAGGAGGATACAGACAACATGCCCCAAATGTCAACCTGTTCCTATCCAGTTTTAAATAACTATAGCATAACAGAGGCAGTAGTGTCAAAGGGACTAGGTGCTTTTAAAATAAAGAAATCCCCTGGGCAGGATGAGATCCTCCCAATAGTACTCAAATAAATGAAAGAAGTTATTTACAAATTGCTGATTAAAATCATGCAACAGTCTCTTGAGACAGAGGTTATACCGACAGACTGGACAATTGAAAACGTAATACCGATCCACAAAAAGGGAGACAAAACCGAACCAGGTAACTACCGACCAATAAGCCTGACTTCTATTATATGCAAACTTATGGAAACTTACCAAAATGGAAAATTACCTACATGGTAACAGTATCCTGGGAGACAGCCAGCATGGTTTTTGGAAAAGGAGATGATGTCTAACTAACTTGCTTGATATTTTTGAGGATGCAACATTGACAATGGATAATTGCCATAAATGAATTACATGGTTTATTTAGATTTCCAGAACATTTTTGACAAAGTCCCGCATAAAAGATTAATTCTCAAACTGAACACAATAGGGATTCAAGGAAATGCATGCAATATGATTAGGGAGTGGTTAACATGTAGAATAAGTACTGATTAGAGAAGAAACCTCAAAATGGAGCATGGTAACCAATAGAGTCCCACAGGAACTAGGTCCTCTTCTCTTCCTTATCTACATTAATGATTTAGATTCTGGTATAGTAAGCAAATTTGTTAAATTTGCAAACAGAAAAATAGGAGGAGTGGCAAACACCGTTGCAGCAACAAAATCATTAAAAATGATCTAGACAGCATTCAGAACTGGGCAGATACATGGCAAATGACATTTAATAGAGGCAAGTGTAAGTTACTGAACGTAGGCAATAAAAATGTGCATTATAAATATCGCATGGGAAATATTGAAATTGAAGGTATCTATGAAAAAGATCTAGGTGTTTATGTTGACTTAGAAATGTCTTCATCTAGACAATGCGGGGAAGCTATAAAAAAGGCCAGCAAAATGCTCAGATATAAAGTGAAAAGTGTTGAATTTAAATCAAGGGAAATAATGTTAAAACTTTACGATGCATTAATAAGACCTCATCTGGAATATTGTGTTCAGTTCTGGTCACCTCGCTACAAAAAGGATATTGCTGCTCTAGAAAGAGTGCAAAGAAGAGCGACCAGAATTATTTTCAGGTTTAAAAGGCTTGTCATATGCTGACAGGCTAAAATAATTGAATCTATTCAGTCTTGAACAAAGAAGACTATGCAGCGATCTGATTCAAGCATTTAAAATTCTAAAAGGTATTAACAATGTTGACCAAGGGCACTTTTTCAACCTGAAAAAAGAAACAAGGACCAGATGTCACAGATGGAGTTTAGATAAAGGGGCATTCAGAACAGAACATAGGAGGCACTTTTTTACATATAGAATTGTGGTAGTCTAACCAACTCCCTAGTAATGTTGAAGCTAACTCCCTGGGATCCTTCAAAAAGCTACATGATTAGATTCTGGGGACAATAAGCTACTAACATCCAAACAAGCAAGATGGGCCAAATGGTCTCCTCTCATTTGTAACCTTTCTTATGTTTTTTCTTAAGAGCAAGGGAAAAAACACATAAAATATAAAGCTGCACAATATTGAAATGGGGAGGCACATTTGGATGTGCTGTAGTATAGACACTACCTGGCAACTATATTAGGACCTGTCTACCTGACTGAATTCAGCATTGCTCTGAATTACAGATGCTAATTAAATTTCTTATATAAAGCTCCCACAGTTGCAGATCATCTTTGTGGATCAGGTCCACCCACAATGTTGGTGATGGCTACTTTCAAGAAGATAATGCAATGCACCCATCCACTGTGCCAGAATTGGGTTTAAATGGTTTGAAAACATAACAGTGACTTGAGGCATCTTATATGGCCACCACAAACTCTGGATCTTAATCCAACTGTGCATGTGGGATGAACTTGAATGATACATTCATCCCACTCCTCTGCCCACCTCTCTCACCAATATTAATGACTGAATGGATTAACATTCCGTAAGACACTTTCCAGCATCTTGTGGATGCCAAGTCGAGTCATAGCTGTGATCCTGGCAAATGGTGGCCCATGTCCTAATAAAGTGGCCAGTCAACGCATTTTACACATCCCTACTTGCTAAAGCAGTCTTCTCCAAGAATAATTTTACACCAGCACTTTACAGCAAAGGACAAACCACTGACACTTAATGCCACTAACAGTTTACTACTGTAGTTAAACTCACTAACAAATTCCACATTAAAAATAATTTTACAAGCTACAGTACAAGTATACAAAATTGCAATGACAGTCCCCTGCTTGACCTCATAATAGTACAAAAAGGAATTAAAGGATTCAAGAATCCAATGAATACTTGGCCCAAATTGTAGAAGTTGCAGAAACATATTTTTAGTAGCCTTTTAATATTTTAAACTTCAAGACGCCACTGGACATTTCACTTCTTATAATACAGTTTATATAAGCATACAAGGACAGTTATAAAATTTCATGCCACTAGCTCTGTAAATTCAGAAAGTATCATAGCAGAAATATATAGCCTACCTTATTTTCAAAGTGGTCAGTTTACTTAAGCATACAGTATTTTTGAAGCCGTTTCATTTAGTAATTATCGCTGACCATAGGCGACGTGCAACTGTTGATGGGGAGGGCACAATTTAAAGGTTCTGGTGGTATGCAGTGTTCAGGGTTGGTAGTCAAGAGACAAAGGAGTTTTAGTAGTCCTTCTAATGCCCTTTGGTTGTCTTTTTTTTTAGACAGAAGTACAAAGAGGCAGGCTGTCTTCTTTGTTTTTATGTAGCAATGAAGACAGCTAAGTAGTGAGAAAGTGAAAGTTACAATGTTTCTATGATGAACAGGGCTTAGAACAGAAATTGCTTACCATTACTGTCTCCTGTGCACAGTAACCTGAAATATCAACATCATTGTGATAATGACATTCAGAGCCATAATTACAAAATGTCCACTATTTAGAAAATGAAGCCTTTTAACCATTGTGCAGAAGAGGCTCTTCTGCATTCCTGGTTATATAAGCTCATCTTATCTCAGCAACATTGCACCACACATCATCACCCATTACACAAGATACATGCACAGCAGCATATCTTTATGTTTTGTTTTCATTTGAAAAAAAAAATATATATATATATATATATATATATATATATATTTAGTGTTGGGGTAAATATTTTTCGATATGGCCCATTTATATATATCTGTGGATTCAAACCTAAAACTATAAGATACTGGAAACTCGAGTCAAACCGGAGAAATCTCACCATTGTGCCCTTCTAATATAACCTGGTATGGGTAGATTACAATCATTGTAATTTTGAAAATATATAGCCAGTGGTATGAACTTTATGGACCACCTGTATTTATTAATTTTTTTAAATGGCCTGTAATGAGAACCCACTACAATTCTAATTCATATAAAAGGTACTTGTGACATGCTGTCATCTTACAGACCATATCACTTGATTAAACCATTTTTACTCAATCCAGACTACCTAAATAATGCACAATCAACACACACTGAAATCATGTCCAATCTTTGATAACCATACAAACTGAATCTGATCTCCTGGGGGAATAAGCCATGTCTGTCATTTAATATGTTGTGATATACATTCTTATCAAGAAAGTGCTTCCTCCTTTGCTTTAGTCATGAGTGAGGGAACAAACTTAGACACTATTTTAAGTGCTCTATAAACCAAACTGCAGTGTAAACTATTCAAGTCTTTCAGGTAAAGAAATGCATGAATTGAACAGTAACACAAAGTTCCATTACTTGTGTTCCTTGGGTGTCTTTTGTCCATTGAACTGTAAAAATTCTGCATTGTTCACATTTTCATCAGATCTTCTGATGTGAAGTCACATAGTTTGGACGATCTGAATTATGGAGTTATGAATTATAACTGCACTTGGATCCATTGTCCTGTGCCTTTATTATTATTTAGTAGCACACATCAGCTACAATAACTAGCGGTTCTAGAATATGACTGAGCGTGAACCTGAATTTTAAAATTCAGATTTATAACTATTTCTTAATACAAATAATCATATATATCTACCGGTATTGTTGAATTTGGTTCGGTTTCAGTAAAACTAACTAATATTAATCGCATTGCCTAAACCAGTACATAGACGCCACATGTAATTGTCACCAGCGTGTGAGGCCTGCAGGGGACTGAGTGACTGGGAGGATGGAGTGACTAGATTGAACAGCTCAATGCAGCAGCATTCTGAGGCAGTTTAATTCACATTTATTCATTACTATTTTTTATTATAAAGCTACAAAGTGGAAAGAAGTGCAGGAGATGCGGTTACACCTGGTCACTTGTTTCCCCAGCTAAATCCCATTACAAGTTACTGTTCAGAGTCCAAATTAAAATTAAATATTTGAGCAGAAACTCAGCTCATCCATAGCCTAGAGCTAATATAGTGCATATATGCGACAAACTAAAATTGAATAAAGACTTTAAGGTACTGTACACCTTGAAACATATGGACAGATTAATGAAGGGTGCTTCAGTACCTCACAAGCCTATATGGCAAATATTAGCTTAATAGGTGTTGTAAAATTATATTAAATATTAAAAATGTAAACAGATAATATTTAAGTAAACATGATTGTGGAACACGACAGATGTAATACTAATTTGTATTTGTTTGAAAAATAGATCACTAGCTTACAATTTCATTTCCTTTTACTGTCCCCTTACCTTTTTTATGATGTTTGCAATAATTCAGAGTGGCTTACACTGAGATAACTTAAATACTGTGATTTTTTAATTTTAAGTCTGTGTGCTTTTGCCTCAGTGCAGAAGTAACCTGCGTCATCAAATGATCTTTACACTGCTGTGCATTAGATGGTGCTGGCGCTTACACATACAAATTTTGGCTGATCTAACCAACAATACATACGTCTACTACAGGCTACTACAACTGAAGAGCAGCTCCTGAACTCCTAGAAAAAAACATTTTAACTGACAAGAACCACTAAGAATTATTGCAAACTTCAAAAAAAGGCAAGAACAGTAAAACAAAAAAGAAATTTGAATTAATTTATTCTTCAAACCCTCCAGTTAAACATAAACTGAGCCAAGATCACAGGCGTCTTTGAACAGTCAAACGTGGTTTCAGCTGTTGATCCAGGATCATGAATGCATAGCAGGCAGGCTGCCCTGTTTGTCTGTAAGTTTACACCAACTTCAATATAGTTTCTGCCACAGTATTAGGACTGGCACTGGATTTTTATTTGGACTGGCACTGTATATTCTGTAAAACATGTGTACTGTTCTGCTTCCAGAGGTTTAAAATGAAAAACACCTAATTGACTTCTATACAAAACGAGTGTGTTGACTAGGTCCTGACCCAGCTGCACGGGACCCAGAAGGGCTCTCTCTCCAGTCTCTCCAAGATGTTCTTCAATTCAGTGCAGGCGCTCTGGGAGTTGTCTTTCACCAGCACTTTATCCACAAGGTGACCGTACTGCTTCTCAATAAGAGCTGCCGACTGACGCATTTCCTGGTACTCTTCATCCTAAAAGGAAGAAATTCAGACGTTGTTTATAATACCGTGGCTGTAAAATAGGTGTGTGAGTCTATGTGGGTCTAATAGCTCTCTAACTTGGACCTCTTTCTACCATATTTTTATTAGGTTATTATAAGGATTGAATATATCTACCATCGTAAAGCATGTTAGTCTGAAATCAGTTCTGCGCTTATTTTATACAGTTATTTGAATTTGCATTTCTCAATTATGGTGCTTATAAAAAGTTACTGATTGAAATCCTCTTTTGTTAAATTTTTATATGCACCATGAAACCAGTCTCTAAAACTTTCATCCTGTTCCATCTGCAGTCTACAATCTGCCTGTATGTATAATATACTGTAATTCGTCTCTGCCACTTAATTTGTCAGGGAGCCATTTCCCCTTGAATTACCTTGTATATTTCTTAAGTAAATCCTTCTGATAAAATCGCCACATTCATCACCTTATGGGAATTATATTGCACGCATTTTAATGAAACTACCGACGCATCCCAGATGTTTTTGGCTACTCTATTGCTCAGTACAGTACCATATTTAGCAAATTTATTGTGATCAGGAGCTTTGATGTGTATGCATTTTTTCACAAACCACAACGAGTGGCAAATCAAAAACTTAAAACAGCGTCTCCCTTGCAAAGTTAAGCAGAAGTAAAAGCTGGAGGTGAAAAAAAGACATACCAAAGAACATAATTTGTAAAATGTTTAATGAACCACATACTACTATGAACAGCTGGCTGAAAGACATAGATAAAATCACTGGTGTTGTTGTTGAATATGCTTGGGGGTTTACAGTGAATCAGAAGAATGTCTTTTGTTGTGGTTTCATCAGGCTTGTGCTATTCAATGGTTCAATTATTCTCACCAAAGCCAGCCATGTTATAAAAAAGTATACAAAAAACCACTGTGCTATAAAAAAAAAAGATACAAAAAGGTCTAAGTCAAACCCCATGCGCAATAGGTGCTGAAATACCTTTTAGAACATTGTAACAGGGCAATTGCCCTGCACATTGGGAAATTAGTGTTGGTGTAACTTGTATGGGGAAATGGGTTTATTGTGTGTGCATTTTGGAGTTGTTTTTTATTTTATTAATTGATTGTTTACAGACGGGCGCTCGATTGAGACTTGCTGCCAGCCAGTCTTGGTTGAGAGGAAGGGCAGCAAGTGATTGGCTGTGCCAGTCCTCAATCAGCAAGTGGGCAGGTCTCAACTGAGTGTCCGTCGGCATAAAAACATCCAGTTGGTATCGCTCTGGGCGACTGCAACGCCATGCTGCAGGGAGGAGCGCTGCGTACACAGGAGAAAATTGTCTGCTCTGCAGAAACCACAGCTACTCACAGTACTGAAACTGCAACACAGTACTTGAGAAGGCAATGCCCAGCCAATTCCATATGAAGAAGCAGGAATCGTTTAGGGGATATTGTTAGTTTAGGGGATATTGATCCCAAGTAATGTATAGTGATGGTTACTTAGTGTTGCAGGTTCCTGGAGGGGGGCGCCTCGTTCAGTAAGGCTAGTGCTTGCCCTGTGTGGCTTCTTTTATTTATAGTTTTTGTACTGTGTTTTATTTTGCCTTTTGTACAGCCTGTTGTATGTGTCCTCTGTTAGTTACCATTGCTGGTAATGTCACATGATCTGTTTGTTTACTTTCATTTTGTGTGTTAACAAATCCTGCGTGCCTGAGCAGCGTTTCAACTCCATCTCCCATGGATCTGTCTTACCTATCAGTGGTTACCCGCACATGTGACACAATACCTTGTCACACACTTATCTTTTTATTCTTTTATTTATTACTTATTCTACAATGATATATTATGGGTGCTTCTCTGATATGTTTCTGTCTAGATTCATTTGCATGAACTATTCCAGTAAAAGAAAAAAAGGCTTTTGAAAAGGCTTCTCTAGCTGATGGAATTATGTCAGTGTTACACATACTGTACACCTCCTTCAATTGATTTTTCATCATGGTGTGATTATCTTCCCCCACACACTGTCTGGAAAGGATATTTTTTTTAAAACAGATTTGTTAGTCAGCATGGCAAATACTTAAATTAACAAGGGAGAACAGTAGGTGCCTTTAGCTATAGTCTTTATCAACATTCGGTTGGAGAAGTGACAAAGATTTACCCTAATCGAAGCTTTCAGATATGCAAACTATTTTTTTTTTTTAATTTTACATTAAGATCAACAGTAATGATTACTGTTGCTGTTTTACAAAGTTGTCATATTCATCATTGTTCTGAATGTTTGAAAGGAAAAAAAAAAACTAAAATATTAAATCAGGAGACTAAATTAAACATTTCATAATAGTAAACTTACTGCAGATGTCATTCATTCTATAAACAACCATCTTTTACTTTCCATTTTTTCAACAGAGAATTAGTCGATATCAGGGGAGGGTACCAACAGATATCACATTATTTTGATAACGTTATTGACCAATCGTATAAATCCATAGGTAGATGAGACTGACCGATTGGTTTAAAAAATGATTGGCACCAAAGCTGCCAATTAACTTCTGCTCATGGTCTTGCTGCCAAGAACTATTGTAAAGGTTATCCATTGCCATTGGTTAATTTCGAGAATATTTTAATAATTGTTTAGTTTCTGTGACGGGACTGCTTTCTAATGGAATGCTAGTGGAATGTGTAAGAGTGGATGGAATGCATGCACTTTGGATGAAAAGAAGGTAAAATAAGTCCCAGTACCCAATGCTGACATTAAAATAAGTCCCAGTACCGGTGAGTACTGGCAGAACTTCACCCCTGTATACGGTATATTCACAGCACTATGTTCTGCCTAATACTTCTGGTCTGCAATCCTTCAGATTGGTGTCACAATCTATGCCAGTTGTAAAGACGGAGTTCTGCCAGCCCGAACTGTGGCTGAGAATTAAAATCGATGGGATTTTGATCTAATGTTGATGGAAATGAAAAAGTGTGATTTCAAATTGCTTTCAAGCCAATCCCAGTAGCAAACGGAAATGTAGCTTGTATTTATCCACAGAGCATGACAACAAGCAATGGCCAAGTGAGCATTATCCTGTGAGCCTGTGTCAAGTCTGTCCACCTTCCACCTTGTGTTGGAGACCAGGAGAGATTTCTACCTTTCACACTACACAACTAAACCTGCTAGATTTCGAAGGGTCAGGATGAACCAAGATGCCCCAGTTTGTTAGGATTCAACCATCGATTCAAGTTCGGTCAGCCCTGGACTGTTCTCTCTCATACTCACCACTGATCGGCCGTGCTCTCCCATACCGGGGGGAGTGGCCGCACTACGTCTGCGATGGCCCTCTGGTACTCGAGGCTTCACAAATATCACATAGGGCTTGAATTCTGCTGTTCGCAAGCTTTTTATTGCCTGCAAACACAAACAGCTGGAGTGAGGCTTAGTTATAAATGAACGTATCTGTAATCTATGGAATGAGCTGTATATTTTTCAATTCCATTAATGATTTTAGTGAAACCAAATGCAGAACCATAACATGTCTCTGCTAAAATTACGATCCATGATATACAGGTTTTTCCACACTTCACCTATCAACTGCATTTTCTTTTTTGTTCTAATTTTTTGTATTTTTTTTTCTTTGTAAGTATAGTTATTTAAAAAACAATAGGACCATACTAAATATATTGGAGTGTTTCTACTATCAGGGTATTATGTGACATTTGAACTGACTGCCCTCCCCCATTGGAATTGACTGTTTTGAGTGTGACTTGTAGATTTTAGTTTTGTATATTATCAATGATAACTGGTAATGATATTTTGAATGATTACCAGCAGAATTCTACATGTTTTAAGTGTGATAAACAACTCAAAGTGGTGTGTTCAAATAATCGACTGGGGATTTATTTAATTGATTCAGCATATATCGTTTATTCCGAACAATCATTCTTCACTGGTAGTATATTGGTATTATTATAACATATAGCTTACAACTTACCTCAGGCTGCACATCCACCAAACATGTCTTGTTTTTGCTGAGAACTGATCGTATAGCCTGTAGGCTCATCCCATACTGGTTTTCTTTGTAGTCTCCATACTCGACGAATCTAGAAAGACACATAATACTGAATTACCTAGAGATTTTGGGAAGACTTATCTGTTGCACAGTAGAGAAACTGGATATCTGTTGATTCAGAGATTTATTTGTATCCTATACTTTTGGCTATAGAGGATATTTATAGCAATTGCTACAGATTATACAATCTAGCACTATTTACAGCTAACATGCTTTTTAATGTAAGTGATATACTGAGGAAACTCCATGAATGTTGGTGGAGTTGTGTAGTTATTCCACAAATGACAAAGCCTGATCGTCCAGGGAGAGTTTTATGCATGGAAAATAACATGAGTTTAAACCTAAAAATTGCATTCCTTAAGGAATTCTGTGTGTTATTTGAATTCCTTGTTTGCAGCAGTGGGATTCAGCCAGCGATTCTGTCATTGGATTTGAATGAATGTAAGATTCCAAGCACACACCAAAAAATCAGGCATACTACATTGTTTTTAGCTTGTATTGTTTACCATAGCTCTCTTCAATTGATCGAAATGCAGATTCATTTATTAAAAGCAGAAACCTACCCATGTGGAACAACTATAAAATGAATCACTTAGGGGAACAGGCAAATGAGGAATACATGTTATTCAGAATTTCACTAGGCAAATACCTCACTAGGCAAATGCTTGTTTAAAAAATAAGACAAAACCTGCAAAATATTGATATTGGATATTTTAAATGAGCTGTGCAGGTAATGGGAACATTTTTTTTTTTTTATTAGTTATGGTGACAAACAGAGTGATCAAATTTGTATGGGATGGTATTGATCTAATAACATCAGCGAGTGTTGAGTGCTCAAAATAAAACAATCAGTACGGAGTAAGCATTTAACCAATTCATGCAAGCAAAACTCATTTGACCTACTTGTTATTTTGAGTGTCAGCTTCAAACGTCTGCTTGGAGACAAAGTGATATTCTACCCCCTCTTTCTCGTGATTTTTTTTGGATCTTGTTGTATCTGCGAACACAAGGGAAATGTAATGACTGTAAAGTCAAGAAACTCTAAACACACATGTATTAGGAGCTCACCCTTGTTTCAGTGTCAGTTACCAATAGTGTTCAAGACAGGTAAATGTTAACCTCTTTTTAATCTGTGGCTTGCTATTGAGTTTGTCTCATTCGGTACCACAAACTGCCTCCCTGCCCAGCTCTTAGTTCCTGCTGAGAGATGTCAATGTCTTCCCCAATAACTTCCAAATGCGGTGATACATGCTTATGATAAGTGGTTTTATTGTCTAATAATATGTTGTTTTTAAATCACAAGAGCTCCCCTGATGTAATAAACATGTAAACCCTGCAATAAACTAGGACAGTAACATCAGAAACATGTTGTAAATAAGGAGTGTGCTGAAGAGCCAGGACTTGGGCTCAGGCCTGTCAGTCAGGAATTATACACATAGTAAGAGATGCCCCGTATTGACAGTTGTGGTTCTCTGGATTACTGGAAATCAGGTTTATCAAAACCACAGTTTGTTGTGGCCAGTATTTGGTCTCTTACCAGACTGACTGAGCAAATGAAGCCAATACTGCAAAGCCACCTCCATCTCCAGTACAGTGTAGAATTCAAGTAAAATGCTTTTACGGAGTAGCTTCCCATTGACTGACTATTCTCTTCCAAGAATTTTCCTGAAAACATGCACTGAACTTTGAGGGAGTTTCCACAAAAACCACTATAAAAGTCTTTATTGTATTGTACTGTTTCATTCTGGGACTCATGTTCAAAGGTTAGCTATAGCTATACGTGTTTTGGATTCTGTTAGGGGTGTCAGTTGTTTAGACATTATTTCCATGTTACTGTACTCATTTAAAATTTTAACTTTGAAACATTAGCAGTAATTAACAATGTTTACACAGTAGCAATTATACAGTGTAAGGTTATTTATTTATATTCAGTATTTCATCATATTTTATAGTTTATTCCACACAGACATTAGTGTTGTAAACATGTAGTCGTATGCACATTAATATTGTAGTTTATTTTATAATAAATTAGAACTCGACCAATCACAATTAAGTATTTGTCAAAATTCCAGTACATTGTATGTTCAAAAATAAAAACATATCTGGTACCTTCTGTATTACCTTTACTATGTCTTTAAATTTTGCTAAATTTGACATTAGTTTTACCAATGAAAACATTACCACAATTGCTACACTTTTTAAAACACACATTTCTCCAGCTGCACTTTTGTTTTTAATAAATCTCACCATGACACAGCATCAAAAGGCCTACACATATAATTTGGGGACTGTGACAGTTGATTTTGGACTGACCATTAAAAAAAAAATAAGTATTTGTCATTTCAAAGTGGAGTACAATGTCCAGCTGTGTGATCTATAATAAGTTATATGTATTGTGTCTGTTACTGTATAAGAGACCTAATTCTGCACAATTTAAGCAGCCAGCACAGCTTCACTTCTTGGTCTTCTCTCCCAAATTGCACAAGACAACACCTCCTACACAATGAGACCCTGCTGAAGTTATTCTTGCTATGGGTTGTAAGAGTGGTTAAAGTTCTGCATATATTAAACTTTAAACTAAATCTAACACCCTTAGTTTCCACAAAAGCATGCAACTTTTATAAAAGTTGAGTACGCATATATGCAAAACTGAAGATTATAATTACAAAGCACTCCCACAAAGTACCAACAACACCTACTCACTGGCCATTAATAGACCTGTGATCATAATTACCAAGCAAATACAGTAAACATGCAAGTACTACAGTTAATATTGGGGTATAATATTGGAAAATGTCAATGTGTGCAGTTCATAATTACTGCATAATTAATACAACTATAAATATGAATGGCTGTAATTTATTCGAAAATATTCAGTATCAGTATTATGTTATGTGTTAGATTTACTTACATTACGTACAATGTAACTTAAAGCATTCTCTAGCACTTTACAATGTAACTAGTCTTCCTGCTCTACTGTGATACAGTTTTGAATTTGACAAGCCCTATAAACTCAAACAGATTATGACATGCACATAGAAGCTGATAAGTCTCCTTTATTTCTAGCTTTTTTCTTGATAACCACACTGTACTGTGTTGGAATTCTTGACCTTCCTAAGAATCGTTTGTGACTGATTAATTGATTAAAAATTCATTAACATTCATTAATGGATACTCACATCACCTTTAGATTTATGGAGTCTTTTCTACAACAAAGATATCAGCTCTGATTAATTACCTACTGTGAGTGTAATTATGAATGTTCTGTTACAAATTAATTTCACATCCTGCAGCTATTCTAAATCAACTAAAAGCTATGAAAACAATATTAGGGCCTGTCTCCCAAATATACATAGTGCCATTTATTGTCTCAGTCATCACACCCTGGGGACTTTTTCAAGCTCTCAAATATGTCTTCTCTCCAAGTACAGCTGGTCCTGCAAGACCGTGTCCTTAGTGGATGTAAAAAGGAAAATATTTCATGAAATAATAATAATAATAATAATAATAATAATAATAATAATAATAATAATAATAATAATAATAAGGACTGCCAGGCATTTTTACGGCTTCTAGGCTCAGTACCAGTTGAAAATTTAGGCAAGCTGTAGCATTGTCAGCAACAGCTCAGTTTTATGGAGCAGTTTCAATTCAAAATACCATATTAGTTCATTATCTCACAATGGTTTCAGGAGAGGTCAGAGGTCACTGGCAAGGTCTTTTTGGATAGAGCACATAACTGTTAACCTATCTGCACTTTGTAAGGAGTTATAATCTAGTTTTACATTTGACCAAAGATTCTGAAAGTATTTTAAAGAAATGTGTCAGTTGGCCATATTGGTTTACACACAAACACCATTTTTGAAAAAGTTAGTTGTATTGACACAGGGTTAATGTTTGTCAACTCTGGAGTTAATCAAATAAACCATTTTTCAACTGAAGTGGTTTTAAATTTAAGAAGAAAATGAACGTCTGGCGGCCATCCTGTTTTACAAAAGAACACCATTTTGCCATATTTGAATTCCATTTCCCCCACAATGATGCCTACCAAGTTCAGAGTTAGTTGGTTAAAAGTTTGCAAACAAAAACAGTTTGATATTTGGGTGCATTTTGGCGAATTTGGTGGCAGCCATTTTGATAGTAAAATTTATCTCAACTTTTGTTTCGCAAACTTGAAGCGGGTGTGATTGTTGATGACGTATACGAAGTTTCAGATCAATCGGTTCACCGGTTCCCAAGAAGAAGATTTTGAAAGATGTTTCCAAAAAATGTGTCAGGATGCTATCTTCGCTGTCGCAAGAGTGCATTATTTATTTATTTTTTGCATCTGAACTATAATCTACATGGGATGATACCTATCAAGTTTCATTTTGATTGGTTACACTGCCTGCGAACATTAATAATAGAGTTCCAGCAACTTTATTGCTTGGCCCCTATTAACAACAACAAAGGCTGTAAGTATTGTGAACAGGGTGAAATCACAAGATACATGCAGGTCTTCCAATAAATTATCTGCAATACAATATCCCAACCATCCTGTTTAAATCCTTTGTTAAAGAATAAGTGGTGGTGTTCCAAAAAATATAACGTTACACGTCCCCACTAGTGCATTGATAGTGTAAGGATTATTGCCCACATTCCTGCAGTGATTTAGAGGACAGATCTCAAACCCCAGCGCACTAAAGCAGACATTTTGAAAAGAGCTTTGAAACCGACCTTAAAGTGTAAAAAGTTGTCAGGGTGTTAGTACTGAAAAGAAAAATGACAGGTATGTTATGTGGGGACATGTAACGCTATATTTTTCGGAACCCCACCACTTACTCTAATATATATATATATATATATATATATATATATATATATATATATATATATATATATAAAAGTTATAAACACAGCCAGTTTCTCACTCACGTGGCACTGCTACACCGTAGTGTTGCGGGTTCTCAGCAATCACCTTCTGTTTCAGTTCATTGATCCTTGCTCCCAAAGAACCTGGATATTGAACACAACTTAGTTATTTTTAGTGCTTTCTTCAGCAACACAGTTTCACTTATAAATGTATTACCTGATCTCTAACATGTTGTTTCTCTTGTTCAGTTACACCATTGCTACTCACAATATCCTGTGAGATTTTGTTTAGATTTTTTGAATAATTATTTTAATCATTTTAAATTAATCCACCAACCTCCAATGTTTCTATGACAGTTATTGATATTCACAGCCCTCACATTCTGCCTCCATATTTACATTCTACAGTCCAAGATTTAAAACCTGCCTTTGCATTGGGTGCTCATTAGGTAACTTCCATCATCACAGTGAGTTGGAAAGATAAAGTATCCTAACTAGGGCTGACAGTGCTCACAAGTTAGTTCCAGTGGCAGATGAGAAAGAGTATCAGTCATTTTTTTTTTTTTTTAAATTTGAAATTGCCAATTATTTTTCTGAAATGCCCAATTATTTTTATTTCAACCCGGCCCACTGCTGCCAACCCCACGCTGACTCGGGAGAGACAAGACGGACACACGCATCCTCCGAAACGTGCACCGTCAGCCTTCCGCTTCTTTTCACTGCAGGCCCGCCACGTGTCAGAGGACAATGCAGCTCTGGGCAACTTATAGGCAGGCCCACAGCCGCCTGGCCAGTCCACAGTAGCTGACCTAACCCTCCCGCACCTGGGCAGTGCTCGGCCACCTGGGAACTCCTGTCCACGGTCGGCAGTGGAATAGCCTGGACTCAAACCGGCGACCTCCAGGCTACAGGGCACATCCTGCACTCCACGCAGAGTGCCTTTTACTTGATGCGCCACTCGGGCGCTCCATCAGTCATTTTTATGGTGAGAGCACATTAGTAGTTGTTTTTGTTTCAATTTTCTTTTCTGGTTTTAACATTCAATTATATAACATAATTACTATCACACATCAATGCAAAGACAAAGAAAACAGCAACCAAAGCACAGGACTGTAGAAAAAGAGGGAGAGGAGTGAGACACCACAGTGAAGCAATGGAACAGAATTGGCTTGTCCATATAAGAGAATGCCCTGCCATGCTTTCTGTAATGTTTCACTGGATCTCATCGATCCCTAATCATGATAACATACCAATCAGGAGGACAAGCCGGGGACGTTCGTTCGGCCGCTGCTGGTACCTTGTGACCTCTTCATAGGTCAGCAACTCTGGTTCGCTTGGCTCTGCCTGCTTGGCATCGTTTTGAGTGTTCTGTCGCTCCTTTCTGCTCAGACGAAAACTTCTGCGCAGACCAGCTGAGAGAGAGGGATGAGGTCATATAATCACTGCCAGGATATTGAACGGGCCACATTCCGAAAAAAAAGCATTAGTATTTGTGCTAAGTATGCAACCATTAACATGGCGTTACAAAACACCCTGCAGTGTTTACAAGAAACACATTCCATTACCTTTGCAACGTCATGTATCACAGCGTTACATTTCAAAACACACTACAGACTCTTAAAATCACCTGGGAAATACATTTCCTGGGATCATTAGCTAGGATAAACATTGAGGATCACAGTGTATTCAGTTCAATTCTGGTTTTCCGTGCCCACAATACGCCACTCAATCTGAGCACCAGCATGGTTGCATAAGGGAGCATGATCACGATATACTGTTAATGTTGAGAAGAAAAACTCTTTGTCCTGGCGAATATTCCAGAGTAAAAATTGAAAAAAGTAATTCCCTAGTTGATTTCCTGTAATGATTTACCAATAATAATAATAATAATAATAATAATAATAATAATAATAATAATAATAATAATAATAATAAATGGACAGATCCAGTGTATGACATTCATAATTTTTCTCGTCTCTGGGTCTACTCAGTCAAACTTCCAGATATAGCCTCCAATATCCCCCATCTACATATACAATGCATGTAAAACTTGATTACATTGTAGCGATCTGTACTAAGTGTTATGTTTTGTGTGGTTGTTCCGTGTTTTGTCTATGTCCCAAGTGCCTGTGAACGAGTGCACCTGTGGGGTTGGGGGGAGCGTGATTGAGTCGTGGCCCTCATGTGCTTGTGAATGTTGTACAATTGTGCTGTGTTTGTCCCTCGTTCGTTTTGTGGGGTCCAATAACGTGTCTTGTTATATCTACATTGTATTTCTGGTTATGTCTAAATGTTACATGTTTTCGCAGGGTTTTCTGTATAAAGGGACAGCTTGCATGCTGCTGTGGTCTGTGTTGTGATGGCCCTTGTTGAATAAAGTCTGCTGTTTAGCGAATGAGATCTTGCTGTGGTCGTCTGGCTCCTTATTTCCAATTAACGTTACAATATTTATTGAGTTGCATACAGGCATAAACGAGCCCTCTGGAGAATTGCACCTTAGGCGAGTGAAATGACGTGGGCCATTATTCCTATTTCTACATCGCAACTCAGTTTAATTTCTACAAATTCCATTATACATGCTGATGTAAGAAACTCAGTCAAGTAGACATGTCTTCATACCTTTAACAAGCCCATATAGACAGGGTGATTTTCAAAGTTCAAAACCGGTGCACGTTGTTAAATAATTGATAAGACCAATTAAACCATTTAAATGTAGGCTATTTAAAGTCATCAGTATTTTTTTTAAGCAGCTAGCTAATTACAGTTCACTTATGAATGTATAATGTGTGGCTAATTAGTTTAACTTGCAATGTTGGGTCAAATACATATTGCTACCTTTTTAGATTGTCGTTAAAAGTACATTTACGTTTTGGCATCTTTCTTTCTTTCTTTCTTTCTTTCTTTCTTTCTTTCTTTCTTTCTTTCTTTCTTTCTTTCTTTCTTCACTGCGTCAGGATGGCTCTATTTGATGTTGTCCACGCACTGAGGAATAAGCATGTCTGTCTGTGTTAATCACTTTAAAAAAATGAATGTTCTTGATTGTTCTAGTACCTTTTTTTTAAAAACAGTTTATTTAGTTTTCACTGCAGGTGTGGTTGTTTATGTTATTTTGACAAAAGGTATTTAGAGTGTGTCACACAAGAGGAAATGGCCAAAAACCGGAACTTTTTAAAGATTTAGAGAAAAAATATCGGTACGCAGGGACTTTTGATGGAAAACTGAGATTGTCTCAGTTAAACTGGGACGTCTGGTCAAACCTATATATATATATATATATATATATATATATATATATATATATATTAAACGAACTGAAAGTTGTTTTAGGAAACAGATCAACTTTATATTATAAATCAGAGGCTGTTTTTACTGATTGTTTGTGTTAATTATCGAATGTTATTTATAGTGCTATTTATACTGTGTAGAAACTATGTTGGTTCTGGGAAAAGGTTAGTAAGGTGGAGTCCAAAGAGATTAGATATATTGGCATAGCTGGTAATGTGAATATAGGGATTAAAGTAGCAGAGTTGTAAGCTAAGTGTAGGGTACATATAGTATATGTTCTTGGTTTGTTAATAATTAATTATGATAGTATCAACCAGAACCATATATATATATATATATATATATATATATATATATATATATATATATATATATATATATATATATATATATATATATATGTGTGTGTGTGTGTGTGTGTGTGTTTTTGGCATATCATTTATGCATGGAAATTCTTATTGACACTGTTTACAGCTCCATTCCCAATAATGACTGAAGCAGTTCTACAAATGTTTAAAACTTTTTAGCTAATGGGTTAAGGGGTACAGGAAATGCAATTTAAAAGTTTTAAAAAAGTGGTAAAAATGTAAAATAAAACAATACACACACCTTATGCAAGCTGTAGCAACACATGGGAACACGTAACACAATAAAATAAAATAAATGTCCTTATGTACCCTTTAAGTATTACAATTGATACATTCTTTACAATGACATTTTACTAAATGTATTTGGGGGTTAGTATGTTATCACGGGGTCTCTTGACTATAAACCCACACTAATAACAGCCCAGTTCCTTCATATTGTAGGATCTAAAATGAACTTTCTGCACAGCAAGCTGTGGTACTTTGTACAGTGCTTTATTGTGATATTGCTCTCACCTATATACTGTCCATTGAAATAGCTCTCACAGTCACAGTCTTCTGAAAGGAGTCAAGAAGAAAGAAAAGGGACAAGCAGAGTGTCAGAAATCAGAATACATGATCGAATATTTATGGGTTGTATTGTAGGTTATTCAACATAAACTGAACCAAGAAATGTGAAAACTTTTAATTGAAAGTTGCTACACTGGGAGTGTCCAGTAAGCATTTTTTTGCTTTGTATTTAAAAAGAATCCTATAGTATATTGATCAAGTAAAGTACTATCCAGAAATCTCAATAATTCATCCTCCTTTTCTTCTGCTGAAGATTTACTTGATGTGTTTTTAAATACAACACAGTGGGCCCCTTTCACAAAATTTAAGGCATGTTTTTTTTTGTTATCAACATTCTCTTAGGCAAAGCAGTGCTCTGAAAAAAGAAAACCTTTAAACCAATCTAAACTCTTATAAAAGTTTACCACGGTATTTTGCATATTCATTCATGCTTTTCCCATGGTTATACCATGCACTTACAATAGATTACCCTGGTTTGACATCTTCATTGATATGCTTTACCATAATATGCTGGTCAGTGCTTAATTATGCTCTGCCATGATTTGACTATGCTTTTACTATGGTAAACAGCTGTCATATATGACCTGCAAACTTGAATTAGTTACACACATTGACCTTTAACCTTAAAACAATTCTTAAAGTTGTGTCAACCCCATAGGCCAGATTTAGCAAGGCCTTAATTCCATTTGGAAGGAAAATACAACTCTTAAAGACACTTGTATAACACACTTCTGAGTTTATGAGATGCTTGTAACCTTTTGTTTTGGCCCTGCAGCTGTTCTGTGTCTGAGTCTCTCTTTCTGATAAACAACAGCCTTGGCAGTCCTGTCACAAGCCTAATAAAATATTAGTCACTATGCTTGTGCTTAAAAAGCTATTTCGTTAATTGATAGAGCGAAGGTATTTGAACTGTAAATTTCCCTCCCGACCAGAAAAGGCACTGTGTAAGGCTAGTTGTATGTGTTTCCCTCAATCGGTGGACTCAACAGTAGATGGAAACTGGAAGTCAGCCATGTTGGGGAAAGCGCATAGCTGCAAGTACTCTAAACAACTCCATTGCGATCAGATACTGGTCAGGCAGCGATTGGATAAAACATGGCAACGGGCTGAGTGCAGGGAGGAGTTTGGTGGTACAAAGGGGAAGCAGTAGCTACGGCCCCTTACGGTGACGATTCTAACGTGCCAGAGAGCTGTGTTTGTTATTGTTTTGTGTTATAGAGGAGGAGTGAGCGATCCATTAGCTGCAACCACCAGCATGGAAACCCTGACAACCATCCTTTGTGACACAAGCATGGCATTTAAACGAGCACCACTTTTCCCAGGACCTACAGAACACAGTTTCGTGCACAGAGGATTGTGGTTTTGGAGTCTTTTTGCTTGGGACAGCAACCCGTTGTATTGGTTTCCTCTATACCATTGTTGGTATAGGAGCAATTGATTTATTATTTACTTTCTTGTATTAAATACAGAAGTTTTTCACAGAGTACTGTTTGGACCTTCACTTTGTACACCGCACCACTTGCATCCTGTCACAAGTTATCTCATGCAATTCATTTTAAGCTCATGTCAATTCGTATCACGGCAATACAGGTTAAGGTTAGGAACTGGATAGGGTTAGTAAAATACAACATTACCATATGAGAAACATTACACCAGTCATAGTACTATTGTTTTAATTTTCTTTTAAGGATCAAACTCGGGACTATTCAACTTCAAATACCCACCTTTGTCACAAGCTTGGTCATCTACGGTTAGCGATAAGGAAAGAAAAGCACATCTATAAATTATCCTAATAAACTTGGCACAGAAAATACAATAATTATGTGGAATTCGACATAACATGTATATAGCTGTTCAGAATTTTTTTTGTCAAATTTACCAAACCATTTGCACTATATTATCACAAAATTATTTACAGTAAAGTGTTAATGTTAATGTGAGTCATACTGAACTTTCAATTACAGTAATACATGTTATGATAGTATGTTATATATCCTTCCCTAAAAAAGAAACATTCTTTTTTTTATTGCCCTTACTATATTAGATTGCTTGCAGTCATTCCTAATGGTTCTGGGCTCTATTTTGTTATTTTTTTTTCTAAATTTGCCTTTACCTGGCATTGCTTTGTACTTGTTTGGATTATCCTAAATGTCAGGAATGAACAGCCTTCCTTATTTCATTCAAATCATGTGTCAATGTGACCTTTCACTTCTGAGCCCCACCTGCTCTACATATACAGATAGCTGGGGCTGAGGAAATGTATGGAATGAAGAAAGCTGTTCGGATGTGCTGTATGATACAAGCAGATTTGCACCCTACTCAAGGTCAACGTGATATCCGAGTGTATCATACAGCATTCAATAGGATATTATACAGTACACAGATAACTGTAAAGCACTTTTTTCTTTCAAACGTGGACCAGGGCTTGGAGAGAGTACCGGGGATCTGATACTAAAAGATAATCAGATAAACTAGTGATCATTTGGTTTGGATTTAAATGAAGAACCAGATTAAATAAGGATAAACCACCCATTTCACAGACCTCCTTTGAGGTATCACATCAGATTATATCCATTGGGATTAAATGTATTTGCTTTTATAGCTGTGCTTTTTGACAAGACGTGCAAATGGATTAGCAGTAAAGAAGATTTAGTGATTCAACTGGATTTTTGTTGGAGCATCTGGGAAAAAAAAAAGAAAACATGCAAATGAAAAGATTAACTTACAAAGTGTGTGTTTTGGAGATTTGGGGTTTGGCAGAGTGCCCATTTTTATTCTGTAAATAAAACGCCTGTGTGAAGAAAAACAGATTTAGCAGTTGAAAATAGGCGAGAAATTACTGTGGCTTGTGTACACAGTTTTATATCTTTAATTATGGTATTTAGTATTTATTTCAACAACAAACCCTATCTAGGCAACACAGTTGATGCTAGAAGTATTCAAATGCCAAATGTATCCTTGGTGATATTGCGTAACAAAAGACTATATTAATGACATTTTCAAAATGAGCAGCTCTACAGAAAAACAAATATCTTGTTTTTTAATATTTATCCGCTACAAAGTCTAGTTTTTAAATATTATCATATTACCAGGCCCAGAAAATGCAATACATGATTACAAATCAGATAATCCCAGAATAACTACCAGCAACAAAGTATATCTCTTGAAAATCAGCAGTCTGCTATGAAACACGAGTGGAATACTGTTTCTTTTAAAGAGCGTTAAAAGAAGGCCTAAACACTTTAATTTGTAGGGCTAGGGAGAGCGGAAGGTTCAGTTACCAAATTAGCAAGCTCTATATAAAGTGTCTAACTGTAAGAAAATGATTTTAAATGGCACAAGCTGTCCTGGCTGAAAGCAGGTATTCAGATTAAGATCTGGTGCCATTGTCTTGGACTAAATTTATAAACCCCAAAAAGGTGCCTCCCTCACTGGCCTGTGAAGGAAAGGCAGTAAGTACCCTCACCTTTCCTGGAACTGCTTTGAAGGGATGAGCCCAGCTCGTAGGTTGCTGTCCCCAACTCTCTTGGCCTGCCACCAGGTGGGGTCATCCTGACTGACTACCTGCAGGATGTCACCCTTCTTGAAGGGCAGGCCAGCCTCCTGGCAGGGAGTGGCTTTGTCCTCCGCAGGGATGTAATCAAACAAAGCACGCATGTGCACCTGTGGAAAACACACCCCACTCTTTAGCTCGCCTACCTTTTGCATACAGAATTATTTCCCCAATAAGTAAGATACATGTGTGTATGGTTACCGTAAGTTGTCAGGCAGTAAATGTAATTTCCACATACACCTTAAGTAGCCTGCATTTCATTAACAGTATCAGTCAATCAATCTTTATTTCTTATATAGCACCTGTCGCTAAAAATCACCTCAAAGAGCTTTACAGCTAAACAAAAATCAATTTGGAGAAATAGTAAAAGATAAAAAAATATCAATTTTAATTACATACAGCAAATTAAAAAACAACTCTACAAATATTTCCACAATTACCTTGAAAATCTATTTTAACAGTAAATAAAAGTTATATGTCCCTCCCTTATCATAAATAAATGACTAGTTTTGAAAAAGATAAACAAAATAAATAATTAAAACAATTTACGCATCTGCATTCAAAAGCCTGTATACAGTAAAACTATATATTGCAACAGCTTGGTACCATTACCAGGCGAGCCACTCATGAATCATTTTCTTTATATGCCTTCCATCTTTGTTATGTACAACCACCAGGTATTCATAAGGCACGCATTATTTGTTATAATAATACATGGTGACAGGGGCGCACAGAGAAATTTTAATTTGACCGCTACTTGGGGGGGGTCACTCCGTGGAGTCATCTGGATAAAGGTTTCCACAGCCTCCTCTGTGTTAATGCTGTTGGTTAACTCAGTCTCTATTGCAAGAATTAACAGTTGCTGAAGACAAACTTGTGTCATGCTACTGCGAAGTCCCCTGGTCATGTTCTTTACAGACCTTCATGACTTCTGATAAAGGCAAATTGTCAAATTCCCTAACGTTAAAAATAGGTTTTGTGTAAGAATAAATCGTACTGCATTTCAGGAGCTCTACTGATATTCTTGATTCAGCTAAACAAGTGCTTCTTTCCCTTTTAGTATTGTAGAGTTGCATTAAAATGAAGTAGTCTCACTCAGGATTTGCAGGTTCTGAAATTCAGTTTATTAAGTCAGACTCTGCACTGGGCAGGTAGAAGTGTGCTGCTTTGCCAGCCAGTGGTACACTTATAGCAACAGCAACATTGGGAGTTTCATCCAGTATCACACTGAAATATCTGACTTCATTTTTTTTTTTAATCTAATTCTCTATAACATTAGTTTAAACAGATATCATGTCATTTTGAGAACGATTTGATAAGTAGCTGGCTTTTTTTCTGAAACAATCTCCAAGAAAAGCCCTCTATTATCAGTTGCACACTCATCATGTCCCTGAGATGGCAAGCTAATGTACGACACAGATCTTGCAGACGTGTAATATACTCTTTGTTTTTCTCATTTTCAGTTATTTCTTTTAGGTGCTGTGCTTGCGTTACTTCGCTTAACATCAAATCCATATGTAACTTTTCACATTTAAGATGGGTGATACATTCAACTGCAGATCTGTGCTTGCTAGTTTTTTTGTGCTCTTTCATTTTTTCAGGTTCATTTTTCCAGTTGCAAAAGCCAGATTATATCCTGGTTAAAACGTGCGAAACAAAACATTATCGTTTTTTTGGAATATTCCAGCCAAGAGGCAACCTCTTATTTCATAACCATGCTGTATTAAACAAGTGTAATTTATTTCCAAACATTTGTTGGGGATACCTATTCAGCACAGGTTGCTTTACAATATGCAAAAGCTCTATTTTATTAAACCAAAAATGGCAGTCCATGATTAGGGTTACTAGTAGGAGTACTCGATTTGAGAAAAGCCTTCATCACCTGTTTCAGTCACTTCACCTTCGGTTCTTATGCTGATAGTTGCTGCACTGTTCTCCGAAACATGTGCGTGAAGGTCTTGGTTTTCTTTGCTGGAAGTCTAGTAGGGTCCAGGCTCTTGATTATGAGACGGCTGATCCTTTGGTGTTTGTGACATTTTTTAAAGACATTTCTTATGTCCATCGTTGCGATTTGTTCTGCTTTTGTTTTTAAAAAGAAGTGTTGTTTTTCCTCTGATTGTACTACTGCGGGTTGACATTAAGTGAACATGAATACGCGCGTGTCCTTAACTGCATGTTATGGGGGAACGTGTGCAAACCGAGTACATGTGTGTCCATAACTGCACGTCAGTGACAGAAAGTGCAAATGCAATACATTGATAAACAGAAATCAATATTTTGGAGATGATTATTGGCTTGCCACTGCTTGCCCCCACTTGTGCACGCCCCTGCATGGTGATAAGATAGACACTGCTTGTGTATACCGTGGTGTTAGTAGCACATACCTTGCTCTCCTTCAGGCGGTCCTCCTCTTTTATTGCTGGGATTATTTTCAATGTTATTGAGCCCTGAGACTGAGACTGCACAGAAAAAATTAACATATTGAATATAGAAATAGAGTACAGAAGAAAACATTAGCACAGAACTTATTCAAACTGCCTTGGAGAGAGTCCAGCGCAGAGCAACCAAACTAATCCCACAGGTTAAAAGATTTAGTTATGTAGATTGATGCTCAGATTTATTTAACCTATAACTTAAATGTTCTCATAAATTGAGCTCCACCACTAGGCTGACATATTGTAGTGTGCAATTCGACATAATGCTGTCATGTGACTTGTTGGTCTGTCTGGATACTTTTCATGGTAGGCCCCGGCAGCATTATGAGCATATTACCTGTGACTATATGTGTTCCTGCCATTGCTGGCTTCTTGTTTATTTATTATTCAAATTTATATTTTACTTCAACAAAAATATTCAAATGATCACTACAATAGCACCTGAAGCTATTTACCAAGATCTGACTGATTTCATCTGGCCTCTTGTGGACGATTAGAATTCCATTGACTTCTCTGAATTCATCTCCAACATGAACCAGACCTAGAAACAAACACAAACAGCTAATTACTTTTACATTTGAAAATGTATTTCAGAATAGAGCTCTGTGTTATGCATTTTGCATAAAAAGAGACAATAATACAATAGAAAAACTTAAATATAGTTTCTTATTTAAAATTGTTTGAAGTTCTAACAATCCTCTTAGGTTTTTTTTAAACTTTTTAACCAAAAGTCTTTATCTCTCATAGGGCTGGCAAGTGGATCTTGAGCAGGGCATCCTGCAAGAATTGTGGCACTTTAGTCACGATGACCCTGTTGAGGACTTCAGTGGAGACAAACATCCGCCCGATGGTAAGACCCCGCTCAATTGCTGCATTTGTGGCAGCCTCTGATTTAAAGAAGAACACTGCCTTCCCATGTTTTTATTATTCATTTTTATTTTTTTATTCCTTTATTTAAAGTACAACCTCAGAGTTACAAACACCTTGGAAATGAAGATTGTTCATAACTCTACTCTGAATTCTGAACTACCTACACTGCAATCAGTTTTTTTTTTTTTTTTTAATTTGTATTTTATTGTGTTATTCTTCCTTAAAAAAGGAAAACAAACAAATTGAAGTTTAAAACAAGAATAGTTTTAAACTCAAACAATACAAAAATAATAAAAGGGTACGAGGCAAACAAAGAGCACATGGCCTGTGCTACCAGCCTGCTCCTCCCCCACTCTGCACATACATATAAAAAAAACTAAAAATGAATACCTTTAAGGTAAAACTAAAATATAAATAAAATGAAGTGTTAAAAAAGAAAAATAATTTAAATCAAGAAAAATCCCTCCTGCACTTGCAAACAAGAACTGTTTTTTGTTTTTTTTTTAATAAAAAAACAACACCTAAATAAAAATGTTCTGAACAAAAAAGGTGCACGACAATAAGAGCCTTGTGATTCCTGCTGATGAGCAGATGGGCCACATCCAGCAGCATGCACCAGCAGAAGATCAGCTCACCAAATAAGGTAGAGCAGTCACACCACTGCAGGGAATGTAGGCTTGGGGCTAGGCAGGCACACACAGACAGTAGGAGATTAGGAGCACCTACCACTGCGATCAGCTGCTCCACCCCGCATGATCCTCGCAACAATGACTGCGCCTGTGGCCTCATCCCTCCTTATTGTGGCTCCCTGGGAAGAAAGTACAGTTTCCATGATACATTTTTTTTGAGTTTCAGTAAATATCCATTGATTAATCCTTTAGTGGACTGAACAAATAATTATTTAGCAGGTGAAATGCCGTTTAATTGATTTTTGTATTACTATAAGGCATTTGCAATTATTCTGTGATTCTGCTGCTTCAATCCTGAGTTATCATGTTTATGTGCCATTACCTACAGTAGCTGGTCTGGAAAATCCATGACCAAACAACCTTCTTCTTTCCATTCACGGCATAACCACTACACTAAACCACAGCTTCCACTCACTCACCAGAGGCTCCTTGTTCTTGACGAGACGGACAATCTTCACAGACTCCTCCTCCAGCTCATCCTCAAAGTCCTCTGGGAGAGGAGGGAGGACCGGGTCAAAATTCTTCTGAGCGACTGTGTCATGGACTGTGAGAACAGCCTGCACATAATTTCAAAGAGAGATAACTCCAAACTCCAAAAAAAAAAAAATGTTATTTGCTTATTAACACATAACAGCTTCAACTTTTGCAATGAAAATATATTTTTTTACATTCGTTTGCAAACAGATTTTTCAATTCCACAGACCCCCTGTCGAATAACCAATGATCAATTATAGGTGTCAGGTGTGGTTTTTTTTATAAGATATCTGAATTGTACTATTCCTATAGTGCTCTGATGAAGATAATGTTGTCAAAGCGTGTGAGCAAAATTATGATTGTTTTAACATGATAATGTAAGAATAAACCCTGTTTAATTAATATACTTGAGGATCTGGATTTTATTAACTGGTGATGCCGTCGCCTTCCTTTCTGTGAGATATATATATATAATTATTGGCTAAAATTTAAAAAAAAATACACTTTAACCTAAATCCTAGATTCAACATTCATATATATAGATATGAAACTGTATATAAAGCGCCTCTGTTGCCTAAATCTCAAACATGCCTACTCACTGGTGTATCGTCTGGAATTAGAGAGATGACATGTTTTGAGAGCTCTAAAGAAGCTACAGGGGTGATTTTAATTTCCAAGATTTAAAAAGTCACCAGGATATGATGACTGAACCAGAAAATGTACACAAAGTAAATCTAAACAATACCTTGCCTTAGGTAAGATGGTATTTCATACTCATAACAGGGTGCTCTTTAAGACCAATTACAGCATCATACTGGTTTTATTATATCTGAATAGGGTTTGACAGTATCACATAAGCAGAACTGCAATGTACCTTGAGGTGTGGAGCAGTTAACAGCTGAAACAGTTCCTTCTCATCATTACCCATAGGCCTACTCTGAAGTTCTTCAGCCACCTGTCGGGAATTCCACACAATAATCTGATTAATTTGTTTATTAGCATTGGTTTATTATATGCTTCTAGTTTGAATTCTGGTGACAAGATTTGGCCCATATTGCTTGTTTGGTTGTTAGTAGCTTATTGATCCCAGAATCTCATTAAGTAGCTTCTTGAAGGATCCCAAGGTGTTGGCTTCAACAACATTACTGGGGAGTTGGTTCCAGACTCCCACAATTCTCTGTGAAAAAAAGTGTCTCCTATTTTCTGATCACTGCATAGTCTTCTTTGTTCAAGACTGAATAGATTCAATTATTTTAGCCTGTCTGCATATGACATGCCTTGTAAACCAGGAATAATTCTGGTCACTATTCTTTGCACTCTTTCTAAAGCAGCAATATCCTTTTTGTAGCGAGGTAACCAGAAACACAATACTCTGGGTGAGGTCTTAAGCTAAGCTGAGTGAACAAGAAACCAATTTGAGGCTTTGAAATTGGTTTCAGGAGACTAGATTTCAGGCCACTGCATGGCACAAGGGAGACTTGGGGTTTGATACAACAAAGTTGCCTCAAGCTAGGTCTCCTGTAACCAGGTTTCAAGCCACTGTTCCTGAAAAAGTGGCCTCATCTTCCCTCAGCTTTACTAATCCATTGTAAAGTTTTAACATTGCTTCCCTTGATTATACTGTATATCCGAGAATTTTGTTGGCCTTTTTTATAGTTTCCCCCACATTGTCTAGATGAAGACATTTCTGAGTCAACATAAACTCCTAGCTCTTTTTCATAGATTCCTTCTTTAATTTCAGTGTCTCCCATGTGGTATTTATAATGGACATTTGTATTGCCTGTGTGCAGTACCTTACAGTTTTCTATATTAAATATTATTAAATATTAAATTTGTCATGTGTCTGCCCAGTTCTGTCTACATCATTTTGAATGACCTTTGCTGCTGCAACAGTGTTTGCCACTCCTCCCATTTTTGTGTTGTCTGTCTTGAATACTGTCTATGTTTCATTCCTCTGACTCATCCAGACTCCTGAGGTACTGTTTTAGATTCCCAGAGCATTGACACTGCCTCAGGGGTGAAGGGATTGTGCTTTTTCAGCTCATAAATGTGCGTTTTGAACAAATACTATCTCTGACTATTGTTTTCCAGAGTAGGAAAGATGCATTTGGATACATGTAGGTCAACAAATGGGTATAAGGCACAGTTTTCCGTTGGGTCCTCTCCATGTCCATTTCCTGGTGGGTTTCTTCTGGAAGAAGGTATTCATCATAAATAAGTTGTTGTTCTCTGCAAGTTTGACTGGTCTCTCACCCCTCTCGTTTCTGTCGCCATGTCCAAATTTGCTAACCGAATTTTCATCTTCTTGCTGGGGTCCTATTTTGGGCTTGATGTCATCAATGATGAACTTATAGTGGCTTTTCCCATTTTCGTGTTGTTGTACTTCTTTATAAAAATCTTTGACTTCCGAATAGCTTGTTGTTGGTGCATATACTTGGATGAGCTGAAGTTCATACTTCCTTGAAACTTTCACTATCAGTCTTGCGGACCTCTCTGGTGCGCTGTCAATCTCTACTCCATTATTCTTGATTCTCTTGTGGACAATGACTCCAACGCCTCCTGTTCTTCCATCTGTATTGCCTCAGTAGAAGAGAAGATGTCCACTCTTGAGTTATAGTAGTCCTTTGTCATTTTGCTGTACTTTGCTTAGTCCTGCGATGCCCCAGTCGATTCTTCCAAGTTCTTCTTCTAACTCTTGAAGTATTGCTTCGCCTGAAAGACACCTGCAGTTGTACGTGGCCAGGGTCAGTGTTCTGTGGCAGCCTAAAATCGTAACCTGTTGACTCTTAGCACCCTTTGCCTTCATGCTTAACCGGCTGCTGCCTTGGTTGGCATCAATCCAGCCTCCAGGGAATGAGGGCCATGTTTTTGTCTGTGCTTTCATCATGGGGGGGGGGGGGGGGGGGTAATATTGCCCTGACATCCTTACATCAGCTGGCAATAGTCTCTGTCTGTCATGTGATTGGGAGCCATGAGAATGGGTTATGTAGTAAATTGTGTGGAACAAGAAACTGTGGAACATATATGTAAGAAATGCAATACATATATTCAGCAAAGAAACATATTAAAAACAAAGTTAAGGGAAATAGAAATTGAAGTAACACAGTAAAATTATATTTTGAAGGTAGAAGGGAGAGAAAAACAAATGGAGAAAGAAATGTATATTCAAATTTACAAAAAGCATAGGGAAATGGGAGAATATATAACAGTAGAGCGCGCTCATCATCTCAATTTAGATGGCATGCACCAACAAACCCTAATAAAAAAAGAAAGAGGAGAAGCTGTCTGTGTTAGGCCTGAGAAGAGACCTGCGGGGAACCTTAAGGGAAGGTTCAGTGTTTTTACATAGTTGTAAAAGTATACATGTTTTGTGACCATGTGCCTAGGCTGGCTGGTGGCGACATCAAGCCAGGAAATTCAGGACATAGAATAGTGAGTGAATGCATTGGTTTTTAATACATAAAAGGTTTAAACAAACAAAACACTTCACAAAACAAAAGGCACGTTGCCCCTTTTTTTTTTTTTTTTTTAAATCACTCGTGATACATAGCCCACATTATACCCCATGTACCAACAGTATCACACCACATAAAACAAAAAACAAAAAATACGCACAGGAGGGGCACCCGGGTAAACAGCTTAACTGTTCAGTGATAGTTAAAAATGTAGTTTTTAGCAAAGTTTATTTAGAACTCCTGGAAGAAGTTAGGTTTTTGCAACAAATCTGTGGTCCAATATTTCATTTTACACAAGAAGACAGTGTGAAAGGTCTTGCAAGTTACAAAGATACCCCACTTTGTCATAATATAGATTTGGATTAATTTTCCTGGACCTTTATCTATTTACTGAGTGACTTTGTAACAGTGTATTTATATTTCATGACAATAGGTTTGTTTGAAACACTTTGGTATATTTGATGTATTGGGGATTACGCAGCGCAGTTTTAAAGATAATCTGATTTGGTTTGGTACTCACATCCTCCGCTAGGGAGTGTGCGGTATGGAGGATAGGGGTGGGGCTCTGACTTTCATACTGCTGGAGCTTCTCGTGAATCTGAAACACAGAAAAAGAGCTCATTTGAAAAACACATAGAAACCTGTTTGTATTGTCTTTTAAACAAGTGTATATATTGTACATGGCTAGTATATCTACCAATGAAGGCACCTACTTTCATGAGATAAGTCAAGCTCTTCTCACTGAAGACATCTTTGAGGAAGCCTAGATCTTCCTTATGGTTTGCATCTGGCCGGAGCTGTGATGTCAACAGCGCCAGAGTTTCATGCAGTCCTGCAAAGAAAACAGCACACTTAGTCAGTTTCATATAACTAGCATGCATGTGTACAAAGATGAGTATTATCATTATCAGAATTTACTCTTGAAATAGAACCAGCCAACTAAAGGCTGCTACCCACCAGACGTGATGCTGCAAACGAAACTGCAGCGATGCGACAAAAGTATCTTTCACACCACAGATGACGTGGGAGTGGCACTAGGGCGGCAGGAAATAATAGGATTGAATACTATTTTTTTTGTGATTTGTTGCTCGTCAACTAGGCCATTGAGCAATCAGAGAACAGCTTCAATGCATGTGGTCCAGCGGGGTGAAGCAGTTTCCAAAATGACGGATACTTCCGGCGAAAAAATACTTAGAGCTTTATGACAAAGGGCATCACAATTATAAAGATACAGATTTGAAAGACAATATATGGTAGTCCATTTTGATGGAACTGGATAAGCCTGGTATGTATTGTGGTAAAGTGCTACAAAATAAATATGTCAGTCTACTAATGACATGGGCATTATCAGTAGAGGTCTCTGGTTTTCACAGTCACACTAGCACGGAGTCTGTGGATTGAATAATTAATGAATAACTTATAGGTGAATTACATGATGGTAACTTCTTGTTCAGTTCTCTACACTTGGATAAAAAAGCCCTGATTGGTAAACTGGTGTGGGTTGTGTTTCTTTGGAAGCAAGAAAAAGAGAAGAGAATAAGTGAATAGAAAAAGAAAAGAAAAACAAGTACAACATCAAGTCTGGGTCAAGTGTGGGGATTAGGGCTTGGACAAAGGCGATTCAGTGCGGTGCGTGACAAACACTACGTTCTAACACGGGGTAAAATATATAGTTTTGATTACACGTATTACCAGTATGGGCACCCCATCAATCACAACGTGGTGTCAGAGTGGGATTAGAGCGCCCCCTGGTGGTTCAGAGTTAAAGTGCCCAGCAAGAACAGACTGATGTGCAGTGGGAAACAGATAAGCTGTTGATGACATAGATTTCCCAAGGTCAGCAAGAAAGGTAGTAGCTGACAAATAGGCTTTCGGCAGCTGAAACAGCCCGATCATTTGTTAGCCACATGAGGGCTAGCTATCTCCTCCAAAAAATGACCAATAGGAGATGATGTAAAGGCCTATCTGCTGGGATTGGAATGGGTAGCCACCCGAGAATCCTGGCCTAGAGCTCAATGGGCTGGCGTGGTTGCACCGTTCCTGATTGGGGATGCACAGAAGGCTCATTATGACCTGGACACCGCGGCCAACAACTACGAAAGGCTCAAGGAGGAGATTCTGTCATGGGCTGGTTTAACCTCAGCAGTCAGAGTGCAGCGTTTCCACTCTTGGAGCTTCAGTGAGGGAGAAGCTCCAAGCGTGGAAAGGCTGCATTCACACTGGTCTGGTACATTTAGTTTAAAACACTGCTGTTATCTTGCTAATCATACTTTTCTGTGAGCAAAGGGACCAAGTTCATTGTTTTTTTTGTGGTTCGTTTATATTTCACAATGCACTCTGTTCATTTCTATGGTCTGTGAACTGGATGTTTACAATATCCTGCAAGGTATCTTGAATGAGGCAGTGTGGCAGAGCACAGCTCTGCTCTTTAGAAATTGGCAGGGATGGGGTTAAATTCCCCTACCTGCCTGGGTTCATTGTGTTCAGGTGGCTGGGGTTGATTAGATGATTAGTTTAATTAACGATCAATCGGCACCCAGCCACCTGACATAAAAGGAGGCCTCTGCTTCCCATTAAAGAGGAGGGAGCTGAGGAAGCAGGTTGGTGGTTTGTTGTGGAAAGTTTGAAAGTTTTGAATCCAGTGAAGGCATTGCCCAGCCTGGAAACCTTTATTTTTGTGAATTTTGTTTTTTTGTTTTATTTGTGTTTAAAGATTTTTTATTTTGGCCTTGTGCACCTGTATTTTTGTTTATTTATAATAAAATTAGTTTTTTTTTTTTTTTTTACTGCAGACTGTTTCTGGGCCTCTATCCACTCGCCAGCCAGCCACAGGCAGCTATTGATGTATTGCTGTGGTTTTTAATAAAGCATGTTTTAGAGTCTTCCATAGTGCTGTGAAAGAAAGCAGGGGGATGGGGGAGCACTTTGCTAATTTAATTAATACATTTGTTGAATGATGTGCAGTAGGAGAATAGTGCAGTATTCAGTTATACAACACTGCACTGTTCTTCTAATGTTTTCATTTTGAGAAAAAGATGAATATATTTTACTATTTTTGTGAGTTTTGTCCAGTTGTTCAGCTTGGATTTTGGTGTCAGACAAAATGTATGTTAGAGCTTTAGTTTCTTGCACTGTCCATGTAATTAGGGTTACCAGATTTGGAGAGTGAAGATCTGGGACATTTTATTTTCTTCAATTCACTGACACCATACCAACTCTGAACCCTTTAAAATAACAGTATATAATAACTTAATAACAGTTAAAAAATTAAACAGCTGGTGTATTTATTGCTGATAACTCATTATTTTCTTTATATTGGCATCTCAAAACAAAAAATCTGTAAACAAAAAAAACAGATTAAAACAAATAAACAGTCAATATTACCAGTTAAATGTGATAAACACAAAATCAGAATGATTAAACAAATAGTTTATTTTATTTTTGAATGATAACACAACCTAATAAATTACTCTGCTGTTATCTTGCTTTGCAGACTGATGCAGTTTTATACTAAAAACAAGGTGATACAATCGCAAAAACAGGGATGACTTAACAATTTTACTGTTTCCGACCGGGACAAAAAATGAAGGCTGTTTTTGATTTACTTGTTTCCTCAGAACATGAACTAAACTACATTTGAAAAGTTTACTTTTGAGTGGTGTTACATAGTATAGTTTGTATCTTATGGTCAAAAGGGCTGAGTCCAGCAGTTAGGGTTAGGGTTAGCAAGCGAAGCTAGACCACCTCTTTAGCTGAACTCGGTACGGTTCGTTTCCCTAAACTTTGTTGTTCACATTTCATATCAAACATACCGTACCAAGTCTGGACAAACCCTCCAAACTGACCCAGTGTGAACACAGCCTAATTCAAAGTCTCTAAAGCACTTAAAAGGAATTACAATTTACATCATATTTAATGTATATGGTTATTTTCTTTTATGTGTCATTGATCATAATGTTTCTGAATTCAGGTGCGTTTGGCATGTTTAAAGTCACCAGGATATTTTTTACCAGTGGGGTGACCTTGAGCAAGGTAGAATTTTGGAAAAAGGCCATGTGGCAGAGCAAGAGTCCTACCTGTAAATAATGTGGGTGTTTGTGTGTGTTTTGGTGGTGGTTGGCAGTGATGGGGTTAATTCCTGTCTGCCAAAAACATATGAGAATGTGCCTGTTCCTTAATAGAATAATTGGTGTTAATTGGGAACAGCCACATCCTATAAAAAGAGAACCAAAGCTCCATTAGGGAGTTGACCAATGAGCTGGGAACAGAGAGGTTTGCTGCTACATGGAGAGACAAATATTCTTGTATTTTTATTTAAAAACTCACTGTGACAGTGCCAGACTTGGGCGAGGGATTTTCTGTTTCATTTTTGTGTTCATACTTGTTTTGTTTAACCTTTTTATTTTGCCTTTTTGAGCTGTGTTTTGTTTATAATTTTGCTATATTTTAGTCAACAATTGCAAACATAATTGTTGTACATTTATAATTAATCTTAAAAAGCCCCAACGATACTTCCCCTTTTTAAAATAAAGTAGTACAGTACATTCATTGGAGTACATCTATTCTGAACTTTACCCTCGATATAGAAGTTTTCTTACCTGTGCTGGCTGACAGGACAGGCATGGCTTCTTTCATTGATTTGTTTGGGTGAGACCACTAAGAACAATGTGCTCTATGGAGTCTTGCTTTTGGTTTCCAAGACAACTTCTGTAAAAAAAAAAAAATAATAATAATAATTATATAGTACTGTAATGTTTCTAAGTGTTGGGTTTCTGCCTCAACTGTGAATACTAATATATTACATGAGCACTGTAATCATTATCATGCTATCACTTGAATGGAATGGGATTTGCTGCATTCATTTAAAGACTCTTGGTGTTATGCAGTGCCATTTGTTACGCCTCATAAGCTCCTGGACTGTGGCATTTTGATGCAGTGTAAAACTGAGGAGATACTGAATTGTAAGCAGAACTTGTCACCTGCTAAAATGTCTTGCTCTGCAGAAATATTTTTGGAAGCGTACCTTTTAGCTGATAGCTCTTGCTAACAAAGTTTCTGGTTTAATGCAGATAAAATTGAGGTAGGCAATAAAAACAATATTGCAATGTATTGTAATTAGGGTTACCATCTGTCCAGGTTTGACATGGACAGTCCAGGAATTGGCATTTGTGAAACACATAAACACCAGCCTTCCTTTTAATATTTTCTTTGACATATATTGGTTACTTAAAGGATTTCCACTATCTTACTACAAAGAAAAGGAGATGTGATACCCTTTATTGTACTAACTAAACAATAGTTTAATAAAAGGTATCACATCTCCTTCTCTTTGTCTATCATCTCTAGACTAATGTGGCTACCATTTCATCTATCAACCACTATTTTATTAGAAATGTACTGTTTGGTACTGTTCCATATGTTTGACATTCCCAACGTTTACGTTCCCAATGCTTGGGACAAACAGCACACTGTTGTGATTTAACCAAGTTTCTTTTCTTTTAAGAAACCTTACTTGCGTTACCAATTAAGAACATGTAAATTTTCAATAGTTTATTTCAACGTACAGTTCTGATATGAATTATATACAGTGTTTGTTTATAAACAACATCTTTTGTTAAAGACTTGCAATTAAAACAATATATATGACATGTTTGGTATAGAAGAGTATCAACTTTGTATGGGGATTAAAAAAAAAAAAAGCTTTGTTCTACGACGCTTCAGTAACTGGAATCTGTAGATTTTTTTTTGTTCCTGTAAAATCAACTTCAGCGAGTGACAGCTAAACGGTTAAGCTAAGAGACTGCACTAGGACTATGATGTGCCAAAATGAGCACAGCATTAATATGTAAGTCGATAACAATTTCTGTTCAGTTTTCAAATAGCCTAAAATTACAGGTAGATGAATGCAGGTTACATTATTGTGCATTTAAATGTTTTAAGTTAATATTTTATGTAAGGCCTGGGACTCGCCAACCCGTTTAAGTGTAATCTTCTTTTACGTGTATAAATATTTCTGAAAAATCTGTATTACCGATTTTCCACAAATATTTATATGAAATCAAGAAAACATCCTTTTATAACATTTAAATGCACGATAATGAAAACACGTACATGTAATTTTGTTACTTGAAAACTGAAGTAACATATCGAGTTTGATTGCTTGAAATATCAAGAGCACAATACTGCATGATTACTGATTTGTTCCAAGATCTAGTGGTATTATGTTAAACTATATTACAATATACTGCGGTTTTAATAGAAAAAGGCTGACTGAGAAATATGTGAAAAAGGCAGCAGTCCTAACTGTAGTCCTCAAATGTTGCTTTTTCTTACATTTCCATGAATGTTTTAGGTTCTGCTTCAACAGCATTGATTTATTAGATTGTTTCTCTATTTGCTACTTGTCAGAATTTCCACTACCAGTACTGAACAGCCTTCTTCTTTTCTATTCCTATCATGTGACAATATGACCTTTCAACTCTGCCAGTCCCACCACAGTTAAATGGACAGAGAGGTGGGACTGAGATGAAAAGCCACAATGAAGGAGTTTCTATGTGCGTTCTAATTTTTATGGAGACACCCTATATTTTTCATGTTTCCATTGGCTTTATTTTACTCTAAGACCCTCTTCACCTGAGGTCATGCAAACAAAGGGGAAAGGATGAAGTTAATATGCAAATTAGCCATGCGTAGCGTTCCTGTGCTGTTTTCACAGATAGCTCAGGAAAATGTGACAGAACAGGTTCACCAGAGAATCTCACCTGGAAATCCATGGTTGTCAGGTGACTTCTTGTTTGAGCGAAACTCCAAAGCACAGTGTTAAGCTCATGTAATGAAGCTGTGATTTGTAAATGCCTCGTTGCCTTATTATTTAATGTGTGTTACTGCTCTTGCCCAAATTGTTTCTAACATGCTGAATATAAAAAGTGAACTTTTGTTTTGAAGGGAGTTATTGAGTAAAGCTATTTTTGTTTTGTTTTATGGTTTTGTGAACTTTGATGTTTTGGCTGGGTAATTAATTATTTGTGTATTTGAAGACAGAGAAGGAATGAATGCTCAATGTATCTATTGGAACTGTCCAACATTACATAAAGAGCAAACAGACCATATTCAATTATTTCTTAAAATGTGATCTGTTACAAACAGTACAAAAGTAAAGTTCTGTAATGGATTATCAGTGTATGTGTAAAATATTGTGAATTACCAAAATGTAAGCAGTGGGGCTTTCAAAACAAGTGAACAAGAGAGGCACCTGGAATAATGCAGCCACAGATATTTATTCCATTTGGTGACCAGTTAACTTAGCTTTCACTGTACTCGTGGCATTATCAATAGCCTTTCCTTTCTAACTGTCATTTTAATAATACTCCATTGGTTTTCTACAATATTTAATATGTCAATAACCAAGAAACATTTTCTTTAGAATACAGTAAGTTGTTTAGAGTTTTAGATTCTGTTTGTATGAAAATGTACACTTGTTGCATAGGGGAAAAAATGCGTATTCAATTTTTCGATTTAGCATAAATTATTAGGGGTATCAGATTGGGGGGGATATACAGTACAGAGATCTGTCACATGTATCTTGAACACAAGAAGTAATTCCACAAACTATCATGATACTGTGATGGACTTATTTTAATGTTACGCCTTCATCTTCAACAGTGTTTAACATATGCAAGGACTGAAGGTGTGCAGCTGGTCTATCTAATTAATGCTGAGTGCTAATATATGCTTGATATTTGTCTTACTTTTTAACTGTATACAAGTTACTGTTTTAAGCTCCTCCTTGTGAATCATGTACACAAGAATCATAAGGAACTTAATGTTTTTAACCTAGAAAGAGGTACGAAATGTTTAACCTCTTCAATGATTATCATGATTTAATTTCTAATAGATGAAAGACATTAAAAAAAAAACTAAACAAATTAGTACAATATGCAACATTGGATGACAAGTGACTGTTAGAGGGGTGGGAAGCATCTTTCAACACAGTCGCTGCACTGCAGATCTGAACTGGTCGTTTCTACTGTCTCACTTAAAACATAAAATAATTGTTAAATAACGTTTCCTTAACCCTGTCTGGGACACAGGGTATGGTATGTAAAGGAACAAATATATATATTTAATCCTACAGGAAGCGTTTACCAATATCATGGGGTAGGTACAGTAGTGCATCCCTTGTACAAGATTACTACAGTGGTTTTGCTGTTTTTCCACGCTTCTCCAGTGGTATCAGTGCTCAAGAAAAGGTTTTGGGTCATTTGAGTAATTTACTCTGATTTAGACACGTGCAAGTAATGTGTGTTTATGCAACTTTCAATAAATACCGTATAACTTAATGTTAACATATGTGGTATGCATGAACTACAACTTTACATTAAGTCATTTTACTTTGAACTACTGTGGTCTTGCAATAAAAACAAGAAATATTCTTATTTGCCTTATTGACCACAAACAATATGGCTGTGAAGCAAAAAGTTTTTTTTTAATTTATTCCAACGCTGCAGCTGCATATTACATTTATAAAAAAACAATAATATTGTATTTTTTATCTTGCTATAGAATCCCGTCTCTCTACAAACACTGAATATCACATATGATAGATTTATCTTCTAAAAATTTGGTTGGCAGATAGGTAAATTGGTAGAATAGGTTGAAGGGGAGCTGAGAAATCAAGAGTCCAGTCAATTATTCACCAGTCACAAACAATCATTGCAAGTGAGTGAATTCCAACCCTATGTTTTATTTTTATTTTTATTTTTTTATTAATAAAACTAGATTGACAGGCTACAATTGGCTACCGCTTGCAGTAGATTCACATTTTGACCATGGAGATGCCAGGAAACCAACAATGCAGAAGAAGCTTGATAACATGAAAACTCAAGCAGTTTAAATATCATACATAATTCATGTTTTTTCAATGCTTAACATGGTTTTACACTTTTTTAAATATGCATTACCATACCTCTCTGGACTTCATGCCTCTCAATGCTTAACTGTGCTTTACCATGCTTACTTTTATAAGGGTTCATACTGGCTTCTTTGCTCAAATACATTATCTTTTTAGAAAGAAGGTGAACGGCTTCAAGACATTGGCCTGTGGTTGTGTAGCATTTCTATTTTAACTTTTTGTTGATGTATGAAACTTTCTTCCTAGATAGGTACATTAATCAATTACTCCAGAAACCTGATGTACAATACATCAATGAGGATTCTCAAACCACCAGTATAGATCCATTCATACATACATATGTTTTCAGCCTTCTAAGTTAAAGAAGCCATTGCAAGAATAAGTTTCCCTAAGCTTCTGACTTAAAGTTCTGCCTTAATCAACTTTTAGGAAGTACAGCTGATGGCATTTTCTAAAAGTTAACTAAACAACTTGGGATATTGGAATGATGATAAATGGCTTTGACTACTGCTGAGGATTATAGTAGGGTGTGTGGCAATTAGGATTTAAGCCGTTGGGTGTCTTTGTTTTACTTCGGTTTAAATGTCACAGAAAAACAACTGCAGTTGACCACATTGGTACTACAGCTTAACTGCTTACTTTTAGATAGATACTATATAAAGATATTTTGTTCTTTGCTTACCATGCTTTGAAATGCATTTCTTGCTTAGTAGCAACATGATCATACAGTAAAGGCATGACCGTCATAAGAGTAATTATGCTTTTCACAAAGGATTTCAAAGGGGGCTTTGCATTGGCTCTGGTGATCCGGTGGGTTAGCGTGTCAATCTGCATTTACTGCACTAACGAGGACTAGCCTTTGTCCTCCAGGAGATGGTAAACATCTGTTGTTGAAGTCCTGGGTGTAAAGAAGCGATTGGTGGGATCAGTTCTCCTGAGCAATTGCTGCAGTCGCGGAACATAATTGGACATTCTAAGTTGCAGAGAAAACAGATCAAATAAATGGAAAGAAAGGAAATGTGGTCTTTGTAATGGCTTCCTAAATCTTGGTCTCTGCCACAGTTATTATTTTGTCATTTAGCAGACTCTTTTATCCAAAGCGACTTACAGGGACTAGTGGGTAAAATAAGCATAAACAACTGCTGCAGAGCCACTTACAATAGGACTTGGTTTTTACGTTTCATCCGAAGGATGGGCTCCAATACTTGAGTTAGTTAAACAGCTTTGCGCAGGGAGAGAGGAGGGGGGTGGCAACAGCATGCTGCTGCTTGCATTTTCTCACACTTATCTCTTCCTATTTATCATACTTTTGCTTTGTTTACTCCTCTGACAATACCAGCATGGGCTTGATTCATGGGTGCGAAATAAGCTATAATGCAAATCAGTTACTGTGCTGTAGAAATAGCTTTCTGCATAAGATATAATTGATTATTTAAGTTTTTTCTTTCCATTTTAAAGGTTTATTTTTTAATATTTTACATTTTTTATACAAAGCTAAAATATGTGCAGCAATATATATATAAACTTTGAGGTCTCTCTCTTTACAAACCCAAATACATGCAGCTTGTTACTGACTCAAGGTCACAAATAGGTGTCTAAGCAGACAGCCACAGGTGATTAACCGAGATGCGCAGAGAGAAGGAAACAGGCCTGTGTGCAGGTGTAGAATGTGATGAGCGATAACCACAAAGAGAAAACCTAGTTTAAACTGGATTTTTCATCAACACGTAGTTCATCAGGTGATTTCAAGTTCATAAGTAGACAACTGTGATGTCCTATAGAATGTTCCAGAAGTTTTGGGCAGCATACACTCCCAAAAAGGAGGTGTGTGATTTTAATAGGGTGTAAACCTCGACCTTGGACAGAAGCCAGGGAAATGGGAAGGGGACCATTGGTTGTTAAGTTTTATTAAGTTAGTTTTGTCATTTTATTTTAAATGACTCCACTGATATCTGTGTAGTAATACAATCATATGCACTGAGCCAGGCGGCAACTTGTGATCATAACTAATGCTTACATAATTGTATTGGGGGTATACTTTTTCTTAATAAAGTGTTTTTAATCAAAAATAATTTGTCAGTCTTTGTTTTCCCCTACAGTGCCAAAAACACAACCTCCACAGAAAGCACAACCATACAAAAAAGCAAAAGAGTATTTACTATTGATATCTACTTTTAACCAATAACTATTTCAGTTACACATCATTGGCTGTAAATTCATTACCAGCAAGACAAAACAATTGATGACCATGCCATATCATAATCTATCTCATTGTGACAAAAACATAATCGCAGAACAGCTGTAGCTTTTATATATTACAGACTAAATGTGAAGGACTGTCATTTACACAAGTGTTCCATAACCATATTTCTTTTTTTTTTTTTTTGTACATCCCCAGTTATACAATGTTAACTAAAACAACCGATACACTGTTTATTGTCATTAATTGCTTTAAAATTGAAGTATATTAATGAGAGCAGGAAAGATACATATGAAATTAATTTTGTAGCCAGCAAATACAAACTGGTACAATTCAATCTCCGAGTGTATGCATTACACCACCCCAAATGAGGAAGCAAACAAAACCGCAAAAATAAAACCGCTCTTTTGTAGAGTACTGAAGATAACATGCAATCATTTGTAGAAGATCATTCAAACAGTCTCTGTTCAATAAGCTAGCCAGGAAATAGACTGGAGCTGTCCCATCTTTTGATAAGATCTGGATTTAGACTGCAGACCAAAGCAATCAATAATGGTGTTTTAATGACTTAACACACTAAGGGCTTTGTCTGCCATGGTTCAGTACAGAAATGGAGATCCCAGACACTGAGCTGTTTAGCTTTTTCACTCACTCATTTGTCTTATGTCCCTTAAAGTGGTTCTAGGCTTTGCTGCTCTGCTGAGTTATAATTTTGTTCTATATCTGTACAGAGGTTTGAGTGTGTAGAGAATCCTAACAGCTGTAGTGATGGCTTTCTGCACAAGTTATTAATTAGGTTATAAGTTTTACATATGTGTTGACATGTGTGTCTTTTATAGTTGTTGTTTTTAATCCTTATGTTTAAATTGTTGGTGAATGTGTTTTTTATAGTAGTTTTACTGTGCTTACTAATTCAGTTGCTTTTATATAAAGTTTCTATACAATATTATGTAAGTTTCGAGTTCGTTCATTTCCCATCGACAAAAACCAGCCACATGCATAACCTAACATGACTCTGTCACAGATGGGTGTCTGTCTAAACTCCAAAAGGCAGGAGAGTAGCAGAGATAGTGTGAGATGGGAGAGGGAAACTGAAAGGTAAGATGGATGTGCCCTGCTAGGTACAACATGGTATGCAACCCCCCTTTCCTCCTCCAGAGGGAATGAATGTGCAATGATAGAGTGGAAACCCCTATCATTGGACAGAAAAGTAAGACAAATGGGAGTGGAGTCAACAATTGTTTACAAAGGTATAAATATCAAACATTGTGAAGTTTTGTCTGTCTTTTCATCTCTTTCGAATTGACTCCATGGATATTCGTGCCTTCTGATACAAACATAAGCACTGAGCTGTACTGAGGCCTTGTCCAAAGTCAGTTTGAATCTCCTGCCTATATCATTGTATTGGAAGTATACCTTTCTTGTGTAAAGTGTTTTTGAATCAAATACATCACTTCCTAGTGATATTTACAACTAGAAACACAGCGGTTATACTTAAAACAACCAACAGCATTCATTATGACAGTTACATTTTAAACGACATCAGTATTAAAATGAAAAACTATTAGAAACAACTCAAGTTTTATTCAAGCACATCATATCAAATAACTGCACAGCCAAAACGTTGTATTTAAATGAACAATTAAATATAAGGGTTTTTTCTAACTGCCCACATATAAAGCACAAAAAATGAAAAACTATAATAAAACAAACATGTCAAAAGAAACTAGTATGTAAACAGGTATGTACATGCAAAACTAGTTTTTAATTTAAAACAAAAGTAATGTATATTCTCTTGCGTGTGTCACTTGTTGCAGCATTGAATCCAGGATGAGCTGCTGCAGCCTGCTGCTTTGCAGTTTTCTGATAAAAATGTTTCTGCCAAAGCGCTGTGGCTAGCTTCAAAATGAAATCTCTCATACTGATATTTTTCCTGGTATATTCCTTGTACAAAACGAAGGAATTGATTGCTGCCAGGTCCAGCAGAGGGAACAGGCTTGTATATGGAAATAATAGAATATGTAGGTTATATTCAAAATAAAAACATGTATTGTAAAAGGCAGTCAATTATGGCTTTGGCGGTTTTAGGTGGGCGAAAGCATATCTTCCTTATTTTCATGATTTTGCCTTTCAGACAGTCAGGGTATTTAATACATGCATTTAGGAAAAGTCATAAACGGACAACCACAAAACTTCTAGACCTGCAGAATTATTTGAAAATCTCAAACAGTCAATATGACTGCCATGGTGGTTCTAACCATGATAAACCATATTACAATGTGATCTTTTAACTGACAGTCCCAACTTTTCTTTCTCTATATAGTATACAAAATAGTGAGTCGAGCAAGCTAGTTAAATGGTATTTAGTCCATTCAGATCCACTGTACTTGTTCTACTGGTACTTGTTATATAACAAAATATTTAAACAACGTTTGGTAAACTAGTTGGCAGTAGTAGGTTTTACAGTATGTCAGATAAAAAATAAAAAAAACATACAATGTTGTCGGTATTACATTTATCATGGCCACAAATTAACTTTGAGTGTTGACTTTCAGTATGTATGATTCATCACTCAGGCAGCTGACTGCTCCTTGCTGTTTTGCAACTGAATGCAAAAGCAGCTTTACTTTTAAAGGTGACCCTTAACATTTAAAATAACTAAATATATCTAGCCTAGAACAGATGTAGTGGGGAATATTTAAAAAGACCTGACAAAGATAACCCAAACCAATACTTTAAGGGCATCCAGAAACCATGTCCAAGAGGGCACAGTTGGACATTGTGCAGATTGACAGGACAGTGGGTAGGATATGCTTCTTTACACAGAGATTGGTGACTGTGTGGAATGAGTTACTTAGTCATGGCTAATGCTGAAAAACTGGAATCCTTTAAAACCCAATTTGGTCAGGATTTTTGATCAATCAGCTTCTAGGAACCAGACAAGCATAGATGGGGCAAATGGCTGCAACATGTATTGTGTTCTTATGTAAAGGGTAGCTGTGCATTGTCAGAATGGTTAAGTTTTTGGTGTTGTGGAGACATTGGTCTTGAATCTCAATACTTTTCACTCCAAACTGTCCTTGATGTTATAGCATGTATAACATGTAGAAACAACTATTAACCCTTTGCGGTCCTATGTCGGACCAGGTCCGACATTACAATTTTTTCTTTCCAGTCCGATGTCATCAAAAAGATGTAAAGCACAGGTCTCTAGTAAATTTTTCTCCGGAAAAGCAGTGTGAAAATAAATAGGACCCGATGCGCCTGACAATCGCTGAATAAATGGACTGCAAAGATTTAACTACTTACTGGCCACTTAATTAAATGTCTAGCATTTCTACTAAAAAAACAAGCTTTGAGACTAGTGTAATGATATCAGTTGACTGTGTTGTCCTAGTATGGGAGCGTCGAAGATCAGTTGATGTGAAAGAAACAGTTTAAGAAAACTGTACCCTTATACTTTTTTTATTTTTTAAATTTTTGATTTTTTTTTATAATTCAAGATGACAACTTGAAACTCCTTCAGGAACATAATGCAAGAAGTCATTAATCATGTAGCAGTTTTTGATGACAGGCATCTTTCCCCGCTGGCAGTGTTAAAGCTACTGTGCAATCCTCTGTGCTGCGAGTGGTTGCGTGTAGTTACTCCTATAAAGGTAAACAAAACAAGCAAACAGACAAGCTAGTTCTCCCCCTTCCACATACAGAAACAAAAGCTTTACATGCTGCAAGAAGAATTGGGGAAGATCAATCATTTTAGAATGACTGGGGTTGGGGAATTTATGGTCCAGTTTTGCTTACTAAATATCTTTACATTATTTCCTCTATAGGTTAGCCTTTGAGTGAGATTTTGGGGGGGGGGGGGGGGGGGGGGGGGGGGGGGGAGCTGGAACCCTACATTGCAGTCTGTCATTACCAATTTCTTACTTAAACCCCAATCACACACACACACACCTTCCCTGTCTAGTGTTTTTGCTTTTTGCAAACGTTCAGACTCCATTCAAATCATGCTAAACTTGCTTTCTTTAGCAATGTCTAAACTTTGTCGCCTTGCTTTCTTGTCCGATTCTGACGATTTAGAACATTTAATCTCTGTTCCTACCTGCTCTGAAGATACTTCTCGTCCTTCAGTGTCTCTCTCTCTCTCTGGATTCAGCAGCTCTATCGCTAGTCAATCCTGCAATCAGCTAGTCTCCAACCCAGCAATCACGCTGTTCAAAGCGCCACTCCTCTACTCAATCTCCGCTGCGTCTCTAAAGAATGGCCCATCGCCAAACTTTTAAAAGATCTGTTTGGGAAAGGTATCAACATTCCCACCTGCAGTGATCGCCTAGCTCTTTTTCTTCTACTTCTTTTAAACTTGTCTGCAGAACCTGTCTTTCCTCCTAGCCTGCAAGCAACTTCCAGCAGATGCTCTTCCCCCGCTCCACACTTGCTCCCACAGAGTCTTCTCAAATCTACGTTCCATCTGGAGATCCCATCTTAAACCAACATCAGAGCATCTTCAACGATTTAAAAGTCCTCATCCAGCCCATTGCAAACTCAATTTCAACCATCAACGTCCGGCCCGACAACTTGGAAAACCGCGTCATACCATCAGCATCAGCAGCTTCCACTTCTGGTGCTTCATCACAAGCAGTGGTACTCTCATCAATCAGTATCGAGGAAACCCTACTTCCTTGCACCAATAGGGACCACAATGAGCGTTACACTGATAGGAAACCAACATTTTTCAGACAAAGGTCAGAATCTCAGAATGATGACAATTTAAAAATCATTGTTTGCTAAAAACTCTGTTAAACTCCTTTGTCAGCAAGGTCATGTACTGTCTGTGGGGATTCCTGCAGCAGGCCTGCATTCAGTCCGTGAGACAAGCTCACATAGTTGACCATCTAAAATGTCAAGCTTCTTGGACCAGAACATTTTCACAGAACCCTAAGCAACGTTGAAAAAAGACATACTTTCTGTAAAGTGTGCAGGACTGATTCTAACAGTGGGAGCAAGAATAATGAGGTTTTTGTGATAAGCATGAGAGATCGCAAAGGCAGAAAACCAGTGCTTCAATAACAACATCTTTCATTGTCAAAGGGAAAATAAATATCAAGAAAGTTACATATGCAGAGACCTTTACAAGTTGTGACTAGTTCAGAAAATCTGTAGTAGACATGTTCCCAGACTCTAACATTCTCATTGCTTTAGAAATTCAGATTAATTGATAATATGTGTTCATATTTTAACATGAGACAGTCAAATCAGGTTATTTCTAGGATAGTAATATGCACAGTTTAAACTTGTTTTTTGACAGTTGCAAGTTAATGTTTATCTTCCCATTATCAAAATCTGTTATTCGCAGTTTTTTTTTTTGTCATTCTCCAGCTCCAAAATGGTTTTGGAATTTTTGTTTGACAATTTTAGGGTACAAGGGGATTGGCCCAGAATAGTGCCTTTTCTGGTTTAGTGAAAAAATATTAATCTGTTCCTGAGTTATAAGGATTTGAAAGTTTGGTTCTGAGCATGTTCAGTACAGCTCTTGCAGTTAGATGTTTGATCTCAAAGGAATTGACCTCACGACAATATATCCTTTATCTTTTGTATTTAATCTTTGTCAGAAAAATCTTTGTTCGTGAGGTGGACATTGTGTTTAAAAAAAAAAAAAAAAAAAAAAAAAAAACTGCCTGAAAATCATATATCTGTATTAAACCATAACATGTCTGTATATAATTGGGACTCCATAAGATGGACTGTAATATTGTCTTTTCGTTTTGTGGTTGGGAAATGTGTTGTCTTTTAAATCTTTTTCCACCACACAATTCTTTTGTCATGATGGGGTTCTTATTTTGTGATGTTCTTTCTTTCTCACAAAGTGATGCACTGTGAAAAAAGACTGTGGACATCCACCGCTGAGTCCTTGGAAGAGGTTTGCCCGAGATGGGCAGCACTTCCCAGGGCAGCAGTGTGACCTACCGTCCTTATATTTTAATTGCTGATATCTTGGCCTCTGTTTGAGTTAGAAAGACAATAGACCCCTCCTTTTGTTCCTCTGATTTCCCCCTACTGGTTTGTTAATAACCTGTGACTGGGTACATCCTGCCCCTGTGTGTATTTTGTATTATTGGTTTACAGTCTGGATGGGGTTAAAAATGCCTGTTTATCCTATTTATTTATTTTTACTTCTGTATTAATTTTCTTTCAAAAAACAAACAAAATATGGAGAACCTTTACACTGTAGTTAATACTGAAATGGCCCACGTCAAGAGATTTTACCAATGGCACCACACATCCAAATTTTCGTGCAAATCCATTTAGCAGGGCCAAAGTTACTAAAGTACAAAAAATGGGGTTTAACATTAAACTGCCCACTCAACCCTAACTATAGTGTGCACAAATGTGTTTCTGGTCAATCCTTGGAATGAATGAGCTCAGAACTTACAACACCAGATCTAAATTTGAATGAATAAGGTGATTGTAGCTAACATAACAATTTCATAAATCTTACCTGTTGTCCACTTCTATTGGGTATGTAGGTCTCAATGTGCAGTTTGTCTCAGTAAACTTGGCACTATTTTAAAATCAGATTTTGTGGCACTACATTAGGTTAAAGAAGTCCGCTGTTTGCATGCCATGCTGTCAGATTGTGTTGCACCTTCATGGTCATTTCACCTGGAGGACGTCATTATCAGCTGATCAAATATCACGGTTTACTATATTTATATTTGTATACAGACTTGATGATTAATGCCATTGTATTCTTGTTGCCTGTTTAAATTAGAAAGGACTGGTGCTGAAGGGGTGAAGTTCTTCATTTCAGTGGCACTTGATCACATCCTGCTCAGATCACCAGAGTAATTAATTTGTTGGTCTCGGTTGACTGGTGTGCTGTTGCCTGTCCACACAGAACACAGCTTGGAACAATCATCACTGCTCAGAACATGCCTGCAGTGAGGAGTACACAGGTATTGTTACCCTCCATTCACTGACTAGGACAAACCTTATCTGGGGTCACGATTCAGGCACATACTGGAGCAGCAGAAGGAGAGCAAAGCCTGACAATGATCAAATGGAATTAGTGATTTGGTTAACAGACCATGACATACAACCAAGGTGGTTGGTGATTCTGTTTCAAGGCTGGTGACACTATAATTTTGACTGCCTCTGTGTATGTATGTGTCTATGTTGCCATGGATACAGAACGCTATATTTACTAGAACAAACAAGTTTCATATTTTCTTTCCTGGGATTTCATTTTAATTCGTCAAATATGTTGATATGTACTCTTTGCAAGGGTGTGTTTGAAACTCCTTATGAATACAAAACGGCTTCAGGGTCAGCACTATTCAGTCTATTATATGTAGAAAAATCATGTTATCTTTTGAGTGAAAAAAGCCTTTGGTTATTGCTGTGCCTGACTTTAACCTTCTTTTTAGTTCTGGAGCTGATGACGCTGCTCATTTGCATTGCATTCGTTTTGCACCACAGCTCTATTCACTGCATTTATGTGCCTCTGCTTGCTGATGCTATTTAAGGTTTGTAAATAGCTTCATATTCAAGAAGTCAGTGTGGAAAAACAACATTTTCAAATAAATAAATGAACATGTTCATTGCAGCTGGATAATCTATTCTCCTAGGTAGAAGTAACAATGCAAGACAGCTTCCAAATACACCCTGTTCATTATATACTGTTAAAGAAGGTCCTTAGCAGGTTTCATCACAATATAAACAAGCGGTTCTCTACAGTAGATATAAGCAAAACACTAAAGTGTGACAGTTGGACGTATACTTGTCTCCAGTATATTATAGATTACAAATCTGATCCATCTGTAGTCTACAATCTAATCAAAGATCACCTGTATGTATCAAATTTTGTAATACTGCTAGGTATATGAATTCCCCAACATCCAATATTTCCCTTGCAGCAATTCTGCCTACATATTTATTTTCTGTAGTCTGATATTTAAAACCCATCTCGTGTGTCGTTTGTGCTGTATGCTCATTAAATAGCTTCTAATATCAATGCGAGTTGGAGAGATCGAGTTCTGCCAGCTCACTATCCTAACACGAACTGTCCCAATTGAAATCAATTTGATCTTGATCTGTTCCTGATGAAAATAAATTAGTCCAGTTTTCACATCCTTTTCAAGTCAGTGGCAGATGGAAACATCTGCTACACTCACTCAAGCCTCCGAAGTACATCGGTCCATATTGCAACACATAATTCAGCAGAATTGCCAGTCTCTGCTTGAGAGAGGCCCAGGACTCAATGGCAGGTGTGTTCAAGTCTGGATTGAAATACACTCTCTTTCTTTCTTCCACAACTGTGAGGGGAAGCTCTCATGGCAAAAAACCTAACTATAGCCAGTGCTCCTAAAATGTTATCAGCGTTAAATATACAATAATAATAATTTTTCAAAAATATATCTTTAGTTTGAGCGAGACCTTTCCAAGGGCAACTAAAAATATATACTTACAACACCACATAAAACACATATCTAGTCCACATATATAACTCTAGCTATTAACAGAATGTACACTGTGCATTATTATATACACAAGGTACACTGCAAATAATCAGTGGATAAGCACATAAGCTTCTTCCTTAATTAAACATGACAGCCACATATAGAAATAATATGAGATATTTTATATATATATATAGCTAGATAGATAGATAGACAGACAGTAATACTAAATTTCATGATCCCCAACCCCCATTCCCATATCCTCCACATTAAGCAAAGGAAAAATGTCATGGAAAAAAACAGCAGGATGTAATGGACCAATTCAAACCACATACCAACAACCAAAGCAACTGCTAGAAATGATAAATGAACCAAAATCCCCTGTCATCATATATTAATTGCACATAGATAACTGTCGCAATTCTGTTCTTCAATAGCAATAGATGGCTTAGCATACAACATTCATTGCATTCTTTCTCAGCACTGTATAGCAACCACTACCTGCATTTCTGGATAGCAGAAATAAAAATCAGTCACTATAATCCCTTTGTTGCTCACCCTTTTGTAATTTATAGAGCAATGCAATAATCCTACCTTCAGACAGCAGCTGGTAGAATTTGTCTCTAAGATCCTGCTGGTTTTTCCTCTGCCTCTGTGCTCTCAGCTTCCCTGCATCCAACTGAACAATTTTCTAACGTGTTGGAGCTGATAACTGGAGCTTGTGACCGGGATGTACTGTACCACATGCAAAGCAATTCGCTGATTCGTCTGCCTTCCCCAGATTGCCATATGGAGCTCCCCTCCTCCTCCCCCCTAGTTAATCACGTTTACTGGAAGAGGCAAAGTCATTTGGAATAAGAGAGGATGCATGTGCCTTAAAGCTGTATAAGGCAAGAAAGAAGTGAATGGGGATCTGGTATTGAGACGGTAATGAGGAATGTTTCTGCTGCTGCTGAGTGTTTCTTTGTGTTGCATTTCTATTTCCCCTGGGACCCCCTGACTAAGCAGTGAACCATGTACAGATACAGGCATAGAGAGAGTGTGGCTCAAATAGAAGCATCATCGAGCATCATCTAAAATGCACACGTGCCTGGCAAAGGTTAACCCCAGCCCAAAGAGCATTTGCATATACTATATTATCCAAATTGGGAGAAACTGCAGCCATTATATTGGTGCATTATTATACATAAAGATGTATACAGTAGTAACAAGAAATAAATGTTCAATTTGAAATCTTGTTAAATTGGTATTCTATATGGTAAAATTGTATACTGATTTTTCTTGTCTAATATATAAATGACTGGGCCCTAGGCAAGCATACACTTGCGGGCCCCCTACCCCAGAACAACGTCACACACACACATATTTATATATATATATATATATATATATATATATATATATATATATATATATACACACACAAACGCACCTTTATATACATTATAGCCTTCATAACTAGCCCTCCACCCTTTTGCAACAGGTGTAGTTCTCCGTTTGAAGTTATTACCAACGACTGAAAGAATCTGACAAATTATTTTAGGGCATTATATATTTATTATCCTGCTTGGTACACAATCAGCACAACATAGAACATGGCGCCACATTGACACATTATGATACTGTACAATGGCTTTGCAGAAAGTAATCATTTCCACAGAAAATGTTACAGTAAACATCTGACTGGAAGCAAAAAACATAGCCTATCTTATACTTTCCACTGTCAAGTGGAAAGGATGGGTGCTGACAGCCAATTCCAGACTATGTAGCCTGCACTTCATCTCAGGTATGCTTTATTAAAATTCTGAAATTATTACAGGTTTCACATTCCTATGCTTAGTCTTGAAGCTCGATTGGACTGCCTGATCTGAAATAATATTAGGTATTAGAGGGCGAGTTAAACATTCACAGATGTATAAAAACAAACAATTGAAGTATTCTGTGCATTCAGAATGTTAGCCTGCATGCAGCTTTAGTGTAAGTGTATTGCGATTCAATGAACTGTTGCGTTTATTTTTTTTTTCACATATTGGACTATACAATCTACACTGAAAAAAGGTATAAAGTATTTAATAGTTTTTTTTTTTTTTTTTTTTTTTAGAGAAATTAACGTTTTTGCAATGTAACCTGTCCTAAATTTTGTTTGGAAACTTGTTTGTTGTCTTTCCGAATTGGAGAATCCACCCATTAATCGACAATGTAATCGTCAGCCTTATAAAAGCTTAATTTGTCTACGCCCTCTTGTTGTTTTTATTGTTTGTCGTCTTTTGACACCTAGCATAATGGTGACTCCTCTGAGCATTAAACCAAACATTCCAAAGTCCGAGAATGCTTTATCTTGGTTAATTCCTCGTATTCTGAATACATTGTTCAAAAGGAAAGTATTCTACATGCAGGTGCTTCCTGTAAGGATCTGATTTATTTGCTGCTTTGTTGCATTGTTTCCACACCCAAAGCTATTCTTCCAGCTGCTTCATCACCGTTGCGGATTCAAAGATGATCACAGTCCTTCAGTGCGCTCCCCTCGCTCAAATTCGGATTCTACTGCATCTGCCCCAAATAGTCCAATCCATATTGACTCTACTGACATTTCCAACGTAGTCATTTTTCAATCACTGCAGTCCACGGTAAACACACGTGTCGCGCAGTAGCCAAAATATGATGAAGCAGGCAGTTCGCACTTTCTAAAAAAATCATCACAAAGAAAATTTCGACTCGTGTTTTAAGCATGCCAACTGTAATGTTGAATACCCTGAAGATGCTAATCTGGAATTACACAACCTGAGGTGTAAAAAAAAAAAAAAAAAAAAAATTTAAAAAGTTTATAACGTGTCATACAAAACAAGACGGTTTTCTTGTTGCAGTGATAAATAGTGCAGGGTATGGTTTTTGGAACGTTGAAACAAATTACAGTATATTGTGTCATATTGCATGTGTATCTGTGGAAGAGTGTAACACAATGCAGATTTTGCCAGTACACAACCACGTATGACAAAGTAATGGAATTACACTGCTAGTCTATACCACACACTCCATTTAAAAAAAAAAAAAAAAAAAAAAAAAAAAAAAAAAAGATTTTAGTTCCTCCCTTGCAACAACTGTAATAGGCTATACCTTTTATTTGAGAAGGGGAAACTTGAAAACATGAAAATCACTATAGGGCTATATAAATTATACTGATATTTTCTGTTTTAGTATAGTGTTTTATATTGCAAAACCACTACAAAAGTTTCAAAATAAAACAAACTAAATATGTTTTGTTATGGTGTATGATTAGTGTGTTACACAAGTGTGCAATATATCTGTTCTATAGTAATTTAAGATACAGAATAAAAGCCCCTTGAGAATTATATACCAGTAGTGACTAAAATCTATTCAAAGGATTAGTCCACAAAAACCATGACTTATTTTATTATCACAAAACTGTACTGCTGCAGTTTGTGGGAAATTGAAAATTACTCCTGCTGACAAAATTCTGGAAGTGATTACTGCTGACAGAAAAAAAAATATATATATATCAGGAGCACTAACACAGTCCTTCCTATAAGGGATGAACACGATCACGCTCTGTTCACCCACCCTAGATATACTGGTCTACGCTCTAAAGGTAATTACTGGAGTAATAATATTCAGACACATATGCATTTTCTGGTTGTACACTGTTTTATATAAATGTTAAGTATGCTGGTTAACTGTAAATTGAATTTGTTTCCAAAAGTAAGTAAGTAAGTCTATGATAACCACTGCATGCAACGTAATGCAGAGCATAAGAAAACTGAAAATAAAAAGTAAATCTTTTATTTTACAAAAATGTTCAATAAATGTGTTGAACCTGAAATGGGCCATGTCTCATCATTTTAACAGTTTTTGTGGTTTATTCATTAGCTCAAACTCTCTCTAGGCTGAATTGAATTGCTCCCCCCCCCCCCCCCCATCTCCCCCCATCTCCCCCCAGCACAAATATTGAGATATTTTACAGCTGCAGGGTCACTATAGATTTGTGACAAGAGGTTTAAAATGTGTTCTAAGCTATACAGTGTACCCCAGGGGAGTATTCAATCCTTTAGCTATCTGTTCTTTGTTACCCAGAATTCAAATGGGATTTGCATAATATTTTAAGCTCAATATGCTTTCTTCTTTGTCTGTATCAAAAACAGTTAATTCCATCTGATTATCCATAAAGAAAATCAAAGAATACCTTTTCCTGAATCTTTTTTGTGACATTCTGTAAAAGCAAAATCAAATGCAAAATATAAACAGCTTTCACCAGAACTCAGGAGCTGCTCTTCAGTTCTAGTTGGCTGTCATAGTTAAATTTATTTATTTTACTAATTGCATTAAGAACCACTCAATGACTGTAAACCATTATTCAGCAAGGAGACATCCAATGGAATGTAAAATGAACAATGTATTTACTTGACAGACACACATGTATGTAAATGATTAATGTGGTTATTTGAATTTGGCCCCATATCCTTGCCCGTTGGAGCTCGTTAGCTTCCACTATGCTGGCAAAACTATGATGAATAAAGTATATGAGTTAGATAAATGACTAATGCCAATGGCAGGACAAGTGGCAAGTGAGGTGCCACAAGGTGGAGGCAGGGAAGGAGGGGGACCAAACAAATAAAACTGAAAAGTTTCCAATAAAACATGAAACTAAAAAAAAAAAAAAAAAAAAAAGAATTTATTTTGAATCTATTTAAATATATCATGTGAAAAGTCTTTCTGCAACCAATATAATTCTAGACAGAGAATTCTACAAACTTGGCACTTCATAGTTGAAAACTACCCCAGTGCACCTACAGAAATTGCACACAATGGGATAGAAAAGCATTCTGGCTTTTAAATCTTGTTACTTTATTATTTGTATCTGGGAAATAAGACTTTTCCAGTATATCCATCAACAACGATTCCCCTACAGCCGAAAAGGAAAGAGTTCTTGGCTGCCGAGTTTCCATGGGCTGCGCTGTTGGTGTCTCTTATCTCCTCTCTAGCAGGATATGTGCAGGCCAAGGTTAACCGGTTTCCATGGCGATATGAGATTTTTCTTTTTCTTTTCAAAGCCGATAGGATTTAACTGGAAAGAGATTCGAGTAGCATTCATTTAAAAAAAATAAATAATTTTACCTACCTGTAGTAAAGTTGTGCAAAATTCATTTATTTTCAAGTAAGTATGCAAATCTCTTTTTTGATTTACCTTGGTTGCAATCTTTGAGTTGTTCTTATTACAGGATTGGTTTCATTTCTATTTAAGTTAAGGTATTTTCACAGACCCTGATTATCAATAATACTATTTTAAAGTAATGTATTTGTAATATAAACTAGTGCTAATTGGGGTCTGTGAAACCAGCCATATGAACGCAGGAGCTGCTATTGAGTTCTACTTGCTATCCATACATGAAGACTACAACAAAGGTTTCAAGAAGACTACAAAAGATTTATGAACGACATCATTGACAAAGGTTATGCTCAGGGAGTTTTGCAAGAGCAGCTGAACTGTAATGATGGAAAGGTATGGTATAGAAAGAAAATGTGGTAAAAATCAAAAGGTTAGTGAATGTCTAATTTCAAAGAAGGGTAGTGAGAAATAATAATAATTAAAAAAAAAAAAAAAAAAAACTTATCAATAAATACAAGAATACCAGTCTAATACCCTTTATTGTCTTTCACAGTAACTTCTGCCTTCAGGGAAGGATTTGTTCCCACAATACTTTTTGCTTCGACAAATGAATATTTCAGCTCATTTGCAAATATTAGATACCGTATACTCTCCTTTGCTGTAGAGTCTGTTGAATGGTGGAAAAAAAAGAGTAGGGTTTGAATGAAATTAAAACTGGCATCCACCTTTTAATTGAAAATTTCAAACATAAATTGAAATACCTTCAGTGATGTTGTAAGAAATGTAAAATTAACTTCTCGCAACACATCTGTATGCTCAATAGTAAATAATTTGTCATCTATTTTGAAAGCAGATAGTGATGGAGTAAATACAATTTATATATAGCTGTAATGACATCAAATACTCCACAACACCTTTTGTGATTCAGGTATAAAGCATAAATTATTTCATTAAATATTTTGAAGCAATTATTAAATATCACTTACCAGCGTATTTATCAGCTACCATTTTTCTCTGCAACCTCACTACTGAAAATGCGTTTTGCCATTGGAAGAAGATGACGTATTCACTGTTAGTTTGTAATCAAACAGGTTGACAAAGTAAAATACTCTTGATCAAAGAGTGGCCTGCATGAGAGTGTGGCAGCATTCCTTTATCCTTTCTCTCATTGGATGGCCAATCAGTCAATTATCTATCCAGAGCAGGCACCAGGTGTTGGCAGGCCTGGATAGAGAATTGACTGATTGGCAATGCAATGAGAGAATGGCAGGCTGACACATTTTCCAGCTGGCCAATTAGTCTATTAACTACCACAGACAGGCACCACTGCACTAATTAAGTGGAGTAAGGCCCTGCCAGAAATGCCCGTTTTAAATCAATACAAGTTGCCTTGACATTCAGATTTCAGACATTCAGATGTTATGACTGTACACAATGTAAGTGTCATGCTTAACTTAGGAAATTAAGAGAGGCAAAAAACACAAGTACAGCAAAGTACCATGCTCATCGATGAACAACATTGCAGTCTAACAACAAGGATTGAAATATGTCATACGAGAAAGATTCCAGCGATTCATTGGAATATGATGTACATATCAGTGATCTTTTGGAAAATGAGAGTGAGGAAGACCTTATGGACAGTTAGGAGAACATGGAGAAGGAAGGACATCCTGTCGACAGTGAGGAAGACCTTATGGGATTGAAGGACATTCTGTGAAGAGTGAGGAAGACCTTATGGAGAATGAAGGACTTTATGTGGGCAGTGAAGGACATGCCAGTGTTGTATTGGAAACAGATGGTCCTTCACCAGAGGACGCATATGTGAATCAGATTCTGATGACATGCATCTCAAAATTTTACAATAATGAGAAAAAGGAGAGCGATGTCATGGATCTCGACAATTTTCACATTCAAAAATAAAAATGTGTGTGTGTGTGTGTGTGTCTCTCTCTCTCTCTCTCTCTCTCTCTCTCTCTCCTCTCTCTCTCTCTCTCTCTCTCTCTATATATATATATATATATATATATATATATGGATGAGGATGGCTGGCAAGAAGTGAAGCGCCAAGTGAGGCCTTAGGACTTGGTCAACATATCGCTGTGCAGTCATGTTGCCATCAACCACTACTAGTGGAGTTCTGTAGTGACTAGATACTCCTGTCCAGACCATCATACTTGGACATCCCCACCGATTAGTCTTTCGTACACAACAATTAGTGTGTCGGTCACCACGTCCACTCCATACTTGCTGAAGTCCATTGGGGCAGTCTCTGCAGAGTCTCAATTAGTTGCTGAACAGGACCTGGCACCACTGAAGATGAGTCCACCTAAGATGTTGTTGACACCACCTAATTCTGTTGCGACGGTGCACATTACTGAGCACCGGACCCCTGTATGGTAGTCTGGCCTGTAGATGATGACTGTGTAATCCCTGCCTTACAGTTGAACTGCTCATGTGTGGATTGTTACAACCCACAGTATCAGATGCTGTTCGACTAGCAGTGCGAAAACATGATGCTGCATAATGATCTGTCGATCTTGGGTAGGTGTGTGACTCTTGGTCTCCCAGTTTGTGGCTAGTCAGTGTCAGTGTGTGTCTGGTTATACCATCTTGTTAAGTTTGAAATTTCTGGCTGTGAGCACCCAAGACTGTGAGCCACAGTAAGCTGCCCTAGTCCAGCCTCCCACATGCCGATTGTACGAAGGCACTGCTGTCTTGACAGTCGTGGCATATTAGTATTTTTCTGTGATTTTCTTTATTGCTTTTATTCAAGCTTGCAAGTCAACAGCTGAAATCACTCTGATCAATGTCCAATCAACTGTCTCATTAATTAGGTGATTATGTGCATATGCTTCAATCATAGTCACTCAAACGTGTCATTGTCAAGGATGAATGATCGAGTCATTAAAAAGAAACCAAAAACATTACGTCAATGTCCATCATTTATATACCTTATTTTTTTCTGAAAATAAATCATAATAGTGATGTTTCTTTTGAAACTCAGTATATATTACATAACCCTAAAGCTGTGCCAAAGAAAGAATAACGACACAACCGAAGGCGATAAGGAATAATTGTCAGAGCAGCTCTACGTAGACCGTTCAACCCGGATCTGTAAGAGCATAGATTGACACAAAGGTAGAAACAGTGAATGCAAAATCTTATAGAAGTAAAAATTTAATTGAACTTTCTACTTAGTGCTTTAAGAGAGGAGCGACTCAGAAGGATATTGTAAGCAGAATTCCAATTCCAGTCATTCAGTACAACCTTACTAGCACATTTGTAATATTATATTTTTGGAATGGGTTCCACTCTACAATATCTTGGTAAGACCTATTTTAAAGATGTAAAACAACATTCTCTGAAGGAATGAAAAATAAACCCAATAACTTAACAAGCCATGTCCAGAGCAAGTTGTCAGATGCTCAAGCCCCCAGGAGCTTGTATGAGCAACTCTCTTGATTTTTGACTCTCCACAGTGCATCTTAAATTGATATCTACATCTGATAGAAATAAAGCTAAATCGGTTTGTAACCCTCAATTCTCAAGGACTGGAGTCGATTTCTTATTCTAGTAGAAGTACAGGGAATAGAGCCAATATACTCATTTGTGTCTCAGGATTTTTCTCCCAATCTGTTACTTCCACCTAGCAGATTGGCATCAGTGCTTTCTCATGCAGAATGATGTATAAGTTCATATTTCTCATGTCAATATTTATTGAATTTCACACTGTCTTTTGGTTCAGGCAGTCCAGATTACTAAGAGAGACTTTACGGCGCATTGATTTTCAGCTGGGGATTTTTAAACTGGCTCTGATATAAAATGCCAGCTTCATCAACACAAACAGTAATGGGAAGTGTCACTTTACTTTAGGCTGGGATCTATTGGCACATATAAGAAAAGAGACATCTGATAGCAAGGACCCTACATTATCTGTGAGCTGTTTTACAATCAAAAATTGTATTTGCAGTACAATAGAACACAATGGGACCAGAATCAGATCTTCAATTTAAAAAGAAAAGCTATCCTTCCATATTTTTTATTACAACAGAATAATAACATTTTAACAGTTGCTTCCTTCATGTGCGGTAGGTCACACAGTCTGTTGACCTATTGGAGTAAGGTTATCATGCAGTAAAGGAAATGGTTAGGCCCCAGAAAGCATATGTGTGAAATTGTAAGGCATACAGACAGACTGCTCCTTATTTATTTATTTTTAAAATAGTTTTATCTCTTTCTCCCCAATCTAGATTGTCCAGTTGTGTTCTCTCACTGCAGCAATCCCCAGAACAGCTTAAGAACTGAAGCTCAGTGGGCATCCTCTGTTCCCACGGCCAAGCCAATATTCCCTTTATAGCCAGCATATGTCAGTGATCTATGGTCCCTTGGAGGATAAAGGCAAGCCATGCAGATGTCTGCCTGAGCTCACTGGGGGCCTGTAGCTTGAATGGGAAGTAATCATTGCTGCCGATTCCTCCCTGTCCAGCTGGAGCACGAGAGAAGAGTGTCAACTTCGCAGTCAGGCTGCAAACCTGTGCTCCCTTGACTGTTTGACTCGCCCAGCAGACTACGCAGCCATGCTTTTAGGACGTGAGCCACTTGGGGACCCAATTGATTTCTCTTCATACCCTGAGATTATGTTGATCTAATTTGTCTTCTCACAATTAGACAAGCAGTTTTCAAAATATATTCAAAACTCTACTGTGACTTCTCCAGGATTCTTTATCTCTGTCCTTGGAGATATGCAGCCACAGCAGGGAATAATAAAGCTTTTGAATGTCCTTGAATGGAGAAACTAGGGTGTATAGTATACCAAGTATGAAGAAGCGGACACAGCAAAGCTTTTCTGAACACATACAGAATCATACAGTAAATAATGAGTCATAGTGTTATTGTCTGGCTCTCAATAAAGACAGAGTATCGACTGTAGGGTTTTCAGTGGTTGTTTTGGTGAGTAAACAAGACATTGCAGTCTGGATTTAACTTGAGGTTTAGGTTACCACAGACTGTCGACTGACAACATGCTAGTAACCCCATCCTCTTTATCGCTGCATTTTTAGAGCAATGCTTTGCATCAGACTGTAAACCCTCCTAGAAATCACAGCCATGGTACTCAACTACCTGTTGCAGATATGGGATGGGCCCCACCATCTCCTGTCCTATCGGGAGGAGCCGTATCTACCCCACTTCCACAGGCAGTAGGCATATCCACGCCAAGACCCAGGAGAGCTGTACCCATCCCCAGTGATTAAGGGAGAGCCGCACCAGTCCCCAGCAACCAAAGGAGAGCAGCACCAGTCTCCAGTTACCGAGGGAGAGCTGCACAAGTCTCCAGAGATAGAAGGAGACTACCTACTGTATCCTGCCTCCACTGCATGGATCAACTCCTGCACGAGCCTACACTGCCTTTCGCAGCTGGATATTCTGGGGCCGCAGCCCAAGAGAAGGGAGCTGCCAGCTACAAAAGAGTGGGGAGAGGTGAGGAGACCGCATTCACCTACAGTACTTTCACTACTGAAGGACTCAGCACCGCTTCTACTGCCAGACTGTCCCGCGCTGAGAGCAGCATTACCACAGCCAGCTCCACGGCCACATCTGGTGTGTCCAATGCCCCTGCTACTGCTGGACTGCCAGTGCCATTGCCTGTGGCCTCTGGCGGAGTATACTGATGTCAGCATTGCCACTGGCAGCCTTCCTGCTGCCATCGGTGCCACGTGATGCTTACGACCCTGACAAGACTTTTTTGCTTTTAAGGGAGGAGGTGGTCTTTGAGGTCATGTGTGCTGTGCACAAGGGGGGATATATGTGACAGGGTACGCCCTGCCCCTGTACTTATTTCATGTTTTGTGTTATTTTATATTTGTATTTGTTTTATTATTATTTAAATGTAAAATGGTGAGGACGTGTGGTCAACAGCGAGAGATTATTGACAAACGTGCTGTTGACCACGCATATGAGAAACCCTATGCCCAATGTGGCAGAGGGATAAACTAGGTAATTAATAGCCAGTTAATCCCTCGGCCACAATGTAAAAACAAGCAGCTTTGGTTGAACGGGGTTAGTGTGTTCAGAGGCGGAACGAGAGAGTCTATATTATTAGAAAGCAATTGCTACCCGTGCTGGTTTACACCAGCACGATACTTGTTTTTTGTAACTGCCTGTTTTGTGTTGGCCACCGTGCCGTTTTGTTTTGAGTTCAGAGTTTGTTTCTGTTTTGTTTAAACCTTTTGTTTTTCAATAAATCAGCACACTAGTGCATTCATTCACACATCAGTGCTGTCTTTGTCTGTCTACTCCCTGGTCTGTCGTCACCCACCAAGGCAATCTGTGACATACTCATACTACATAAACACTGTGTAGACACGTGAACTGTGACCAAAAAAACTTCTTTTATATCATTTATTGTGTAAATTCAGCCAGTATCAAGCCCAATAGTTTGAAATATCTTTGCTGGGGATTCAATTCTTTTCAATGGTAGGAACTCTTACATTAACATACCAGTATAATTTGATATTTTGAAGTTATATTTTATTTGCTTGAACTGAACATTTGTTGAAACAATCACATTTATTATTATTATTATTATTATTATTATTATTATTATTATTATTATTATTATTATTATTATTATTATTATTATTATTATTATTTAAATAGGTTCTACAGACACATCAACAACAACAAAAGATTATGGTACACAAGTCTGAAACATACTTTTACCTCACAAAGCTTTGACTATGAGTGTATTATTTTTTTGTATAATGAGTTTGTCATCAGGGTACTATTTTCAACATGATAGGTTGAAAATGCATACTTCAGTGTGCATTTGTGGCAGTACAAACTGTTATATTTCAATGCATTAGATGTTGGATTCATCACGGTATTTGTCATCTGGTGTTTCCTGCAATGATAAGCATGCAATGATAATATATATATATATATATATATATATATATATATATATATATATATATATAAAAAACAGATTTAAGCAATTCTGCAAGATATTAGCTTGAAATATTAGCACCATTTTTATTATTCATTACCATAATTGCACAAGTTATTCAAATCTAAGAATAAAAATACACTAACATATCATTAAAAATCTTCAGTAAGTTTTTACATAGCTATATTGTTATGCCTTCATGAAAATAGTACGGCACAAAAGTGCAATGGTGGATATACACAAGTACCCCTTTTACATAATTATTCACTTTAGTGGTCAAATGTCCTTGTAAGATATTATCACCACAGTAAATTTGCACACTACAGTTTCACCTGGGTTATAATATGCACTTTGAATAGTTTACCATGTTTTTAAATATGCTTTAACATACCTCTCTGGGCTTTACCATGCTGTTACTGTGCTTTATTACACTCTACGATGGTGAACTTACCATTAATTATATTTTACTAAATGTTTTGGGGTGCAATTACTCTAATTGCTTATTAGATTAAACTTTTAAAGTTGTCTGACTAATCGATAAAGCACATTTTTTAAATATCAGTTGCACTGTGTTACTGTCTATAAACATGGAATTGTGACACAAACAATTACTTGTTTAGTCCTTTCTTCTAAGAGCCCAGAGGCCAGTTCTGAACATATCCATTGTATTATCAATGTGTGAGACTGGGGGCTAACATTATTGAACAGTTTTTTTTTCTTCTCACCTGATAAACTGGATTGTCAAAAGTGTCATCTGGAGAATGGTCCTTAAATAATCCTCTTTGCTTCTGTTAAAAAAAAATAAAACCAAATCAAATAGAGAATAACACTTAGAAATGTGTTCAGCCTTAATAGACTAATATCATTATTTTGTAGGAGTGTCATCTCCACATATAAGGAATATAAGCGTGTCTAATAATGAGATACTACTCTTCCACTGGCTTAAGAAAACCTGCGTTTGGTCGATAATTATTAATTATTACTACTATTAAGGAAACCAATTAATACTGTGAGACTATTTCAGAAATACTGTGGGTCTATTGAGTCAAGCAGTCAATATTATGGTATAGCACTGTTGTTGCTGACTACCTGGCTGTGGCACTTAAGTATATGATGTGCAATCTACCATAAATAAAATAGTGTAGTTGAATATCTTGCATACAATGTCTCCACTGACGCCAGGTGTGTCCTCTGAGCCTGGTCTCTGTCCAAAATAGTGGCAGGAGTAATCAAAAGTAATTTTAAACATGTATTATTAACTTAATTATTTTCAATTAAGAAATGATTTATGTTATAATGTTACAAGATGCAGTAAGTTAATATACTGTACATCACATCAGGATCAGCAATTACAAATTAGATTTATTTTTTTTTTATAAACTTTCATTCCTATAGTAAAAAAAAAAAAAGTCTTATTTTTAACTGCTGTTCCAGAGTAGAATCTTTTTGTGATGAACAGTATATTAACATAATACGTGCATAGGGTGTCTTTGTTATAACATAAATCATTTCTTAATAATTTAAAATAATCAAATTGATGATACAAGTTCTGATCAGAGGTTGAAAGAATTGAACTAAAAGAGAGAGGTTAAGTGAGACTTGAGGGGAGATCAAAAGCCAACCCCTGTGCGACAAGATGGCTTTGGTGGTGACGTCAGAGTAGAAAGGAACACGCAGACAGGCAGTACTGGCTGGTGAAACTGATGCGCAATGGCGCTCAGTGTTTTATTAAACAAACGAAAAATAAAAGATTGAACAAAACAGAACAAGGCACTTGAGGCCAAAGTAAACAGACAAACAAAACAGACAGTGGACAGCGCTACACAAGTATCGTGCGAGTCCTCTTGCTTGAGTAGCATTTGTTTTGCTTTACTTTCAGTTATTTTCTCCTTCTCTTTCTTCCCACTCTCCACTCTCAGACACACAACCCGAGTGAGTGAAACGTGCATCTATATATACTGTTTCAATTACCATTCAATTCAATTACCAATTAATTATTCACTTGAATCCCAGCAAATGAACTAATTTGTGCAGTACCATGCTCACATACTTTATCTGCACGTGAAGTGATTATGCAATCCCCGTGCCTAAATATAACTACATATTTTAAATCACTTGTGCTACATAGACCCATTTATATATTGTGCACCAACATCTAAACACCACCATTAACACAACACACAAAATACACATGGGGCGGAACACACTGCCACACCCTGTCCCTCTTTTTGACTCAGCACAGAGACCAGGATCAGAGGACACACCCGGAGTGAGTGGAGACATTGTAGAAAGCACTTAGTTAACGGTGGGTGTACGGAACAGCTTGCAAAGTAATGTTGCTGCTGATTTATGATGATGATGATAATTATTATTATTACCTTAACAGTTCTGTCTGTGGCAGTGGTTTTGCCATGTGCACTCTCTGATTCAGCAGAGTACGTTGGATTCTGAAAACTCCTTTCTTTCACTTCATCTCCAAATGCTGCAGTGTCATGCTAGGAGAATAGGAGAAATGACAGTTACAAACTACAGCTAGAATTGTACCAGCTAGTCCCAGCTCCAGCCCTCGGGCCTCCCCGCCACTTCAGGCAAGCTGCAGGCTTTGTGAACTCAAAGCACTGCTTCAGGTATCTTGTGAGGGTGTCTAGAAATAAGGCTCCAGTCTATCACCGACGGTCCTTCAAAGGTCACCATGCAGCATCTGGCTTGTCATAAAAGAACACTATTAAAGAATTCAGGAAAAAGCATTCTAACAGACTTAGTCGGCACAGCAGTTTCAAACTTTGCCATCAAACATTTAACATTTTTCAATCAATTCTTCTCACTGGTGTAGCATCAGAGTGGGTCATAATATCATTCTGTGTATGAAATTAACAGAAATTGAGTATATAGAGGGGAGTCATTCTCTGTGTCTACTTGGTTTCTGGTCACAAACTCCCCCACTGACAAAAAATGGTTTTAAAAAAGAGAACTGCTGGACAAGTGTTTGATCTTCCCCCATCGCTGAATGAATCATTTGGCGCCAGTAGTGTCTTTCAGAATGCAAGCCAGACAGTTCGGGATGCTTTGACACCTTGGACAGAAAAATCCAGCAGACAGGGGGCGAAACAGCAGACCAATTGAGAGCTGTCTAGGAACGAGAACAACCAATGAGAAACACCTCACATGGACTTGGACACCTAAAAATAAACAAACTGACCAATCACAGGGTGGAAGACAGAATCACAAAAAGCAGCCGCGCGACTTTCAAAGGACGTGCTTCCCATACAGTGCGCTTCCCACACTAAGAAAGCTCCCCATACTAGAAACAACACTCCAGGCAAGAAGCAAGCTCCACACTAGAAACAGTGCTCCAGGCAATAGGAAAGAAAGGAGTGCTGAGAGGAATTGACTCAGAGTTCAGAGGAAAGAAATTGAAGCTAAACTGCTCTGAAGAAAGTTTGAGTCATGGGAGCATAATTAATCGAATTCACTGAAGGCAAGGAAGAACCGGTGTCTTGAAGAATGGCTAAAATCTGCTTTGAAGAGAGCCCTAGCTCTTTGCCCTGCGTGAGGCTTAAACAGTAAATGGGACATTGCCTTGACCTGAAAGCGGGTCTTGGTTTCCATGTCGCTCCACAAAACAAATGGAAGCATAGCCAGCAGCTGGACCTAAGGTGATATACTAGCCCTACAGAAGAACTGCAACGAGAACACTTTTACGAACTACATAAGTTATGTCTGATCAACGGAACTGTTGACAACAAAGGTAATGCTGCAAGACTGGAAATCAACAAGCTGATCTCCATTTGAAAAGCACAATTTGTTTATTGCGAGCCGATGAGATACAATGTGTACTTCAAGCAAAGTACCATCTTCTTTCATTGGAACTTCAGATCCAGAGAAATGCAGTGTTCATCAAAACAGATTGACTTATTTGTTGAAAATCAACAACTATTCAGCATATTAAATACTTTATGACTTGAAAAATGAATTGTAGCAAATGCTATCCAGTTAGTGGATAAACTGTTTTAGGAATAGAATATAGCTTCCTGTTAGTGTGTGTAAGAAATGTATTTTGTTTGTTGAAATGTGCAACTCAAAGGAGTTGCCTCGTAAATGCAGAGAATTTGATCATTGCCCCATTTCAGAGTTAATTTTAATATACAATCGTTTGAGGTTGATAACACATTATTAGTTTGGTACATCACGTCTAAACTAAATTAACACGGTAAAACTAATTTGCTAAATTAGGTACTGGAATGTTGGATTCCATTCTGAATGGGAAGTTGAATTAATTCTTGTGCATATTGATATGAATTACAATGAGAAACGGGTACTGAAAATGCTAATGCAAAGTAGACACTTTGTATGATCAGCCATAATTTAATGTTAGTATATTAACCATGTATGCTAATGATGTTATGGTCGTTGTAATTGTTTGACTATGAAATAAGTGAACTGTATACTATTCACACATATCTCTAACCAATAGCCTTTCCTTTCTGTAATATTAGATTAGTTGTGCTCCCCTTTTCATTCTTAAATAAATTATTCTTTTATATTCCTGACATGTTGTGTGAATGTCGGTTATTGTCATGGGAATTCGAGTTCTACATGATCCAGAACTAAAATATGGCATGTCTCATTTTTTACATTTTGAAGTCCCTGAGAGGGCAACTAGAGACTAATTTATATTTAAATAAATTGTATACCTAATTCACTACACTGGAAACATATTTAAAACTGTAAGCCTTCATTTAAAACATAAGCCGCACGTTTGGAAAGTTTGACTGCCAAAGGGTAATAACATGGACTCCCACATTTATTGATTGAACCCAAGCCATTGCCTTTAGCCACATTTCCATCTTCCATTAGGACCAACTTGAGAGTGATTTTAAATCAGTCCTGTCCTTCTCCACCAGTGGCAGATCAAGATCAAGTTGCTTAACCCTTTCAGCCCCAGTTAGTATTGTGAGCTTGCAGAACTCTCCAACTCGCTCTGATGGAGGAGTTAGCTAAGCAGCTTCCAATACAAGGATGTGAGAGGAGGGTTTTAAATCTCAGACTGCTGACTGCTACAACCTCCAGTTGCAGATTGAATTACAGATGGTAGACTGCAGATAAAAAAAAAACATCTTCAGTCCCAGTTCGATACTGAAACACACTGGTTTCATGGTGCATATTGGGCTTGTAGTTTAATTTGTGCAATACCTTTTTTGATATTTACATAAATCTGAGGGATTCTTATTGCAATTGGTGTTTAAAAACAAAACAAAAACATTTAACAGTACCAGTAAATTAATACTGAAAAATTACAGCAGTAACAGGAGAGGGTTTATCTTCTCCTTCCCCCTTTGGGATGTTTATTTCTTGATAATAGTTTACGAGATAAGCGTTTACAGGCAGTTAGATGTTTTACATGCATTAATGATGCAGTTGAATGAGTCAGCCTGAAAGATAATTACCACTTCACAGCACTGTGACTACTTACTGGTGCAGGTGATGCTCTAATAGCACACAACAGTGTGGTGATGGTTAAAACTGTGAACTTGTGCTCTGTCAGCATCTGTTGATGAAAACACCTTTCATCTCTTAAGGCCTGGGTTCAAGTTGGGATTGGCTTTTCAGAGCAGGGATAGCCCTAGCAATGACAATGCAATTTCACCCACTCTGGGAATATAAAAGTCTCACAAGAGTGGCCATCCTTTCTCTTAGGGGACAAGAGAGCAATTCAGTATACGTACCAACTCAACCCTTGGGCTCTTAAAGTTGCACAGGGGCACTTGTGCTGAATTGTGTGGTGGATATTTTATGTATACTACTGTAGTGTTCACTACCGCCAACTGCTAGTGAGCTGGAGAGGAGTTGAGATGGAACACTTATTTATTCGTATTACTCATGTACGCCTTTTACTGAGCACTCAGCTTGGATATGGAACCTCATACAAGGTTTACAGCAAATACTCTAGATTCATTAAAATTATACAACAGACAGTTGACTGCTGTAAAGGGATCTTTAATGGACCTGTTTTTTCTTTGACCAGCTCCTCAACCAGCATAGACCAGTTCCGATTAACTGGTACTAGCAAGACTGAATGCATCTACACACAGTTAAAACTACAGTATAGTACAAAAACTGTTCAATTAAGAAATATAAACTTATAATGAAATTGTTACTGAAACAAATACAGTAGAGAAGTATACAATCTCATAACAGATGATTCAATAAAACGCTCTGGGATAAAAAAAATACAGTGAATTTATTAAACCTGTAAATTCACTAATCCATTGCCAAAGTTCATTACACATTACATGCAATCTATTAAAACTATGAAGCTGCCTACTCAGTACATTATATTATTGCAACAGAGACAAATATAATCTAGCAAGGTAATACTTTAGTGTGGCAGTGAAATAACAGTACATTGACTCTTCCTATTTCATTCACAGATTGAGTACTGACTCATATGTGACAGAAAATCAACACACGCAAATTGCTTCGCTGGGTTTAGAAAGCAAGGGATTGCAGTGATATTAATCAAGCCCATGTTTTTTGAGAACGCACATCACAGTACAATACTAACTCAAATGGTGAATTAGGTGCTCAAGAGATTTGGGATTTACATGCACACCTTGTTAAGGTTTTAACAATGAAAAGGCTTTTTTTCCTCCATTCGGACTGATACGTGTTTGTCTATTTGTTTAGTGCAGTTGCTTTTTTAAAAACAGACATACAAAATGGGGTCAACTGCTACCTCTAATTTAGATAAAGCTACTGTCCTGTGCAACTCAAAGCATCTTATTATACCCTGTTGGGTTTGTATAGTCGGAATTTAACAATGGAAAGGATCGTCCTCTTATTCATTCTAATGGGCTATGTGATGTCAGTGCCTGAAAGATATCTCAGGATATCGTCATGGTTCTCTTTAACCCTATTTTTGATAGTTGTTTTTAATTTTAAATGACCTCAAAGCCATTTTATAATCGCAATATGACACTCCAGGTTGTGTGGTTGTGGGATATTGGCACTTCTAACACACCCGAGGCATGGCAATGACCCACAGTGCCACACGCCCTCTTGTGCTAAATTACTTAAATACAACTGTCAGAAACACAGGTTATCGACTATTTTAAATATGATTATCAATATCACAATATTCTCTTATTTTTCCAATGACAGATGCAGTGGGTTCTACCATTCCTAATAGCCTGCGCTCCACTTTATAATTGAAGATGCTTTGTCTGTAAAATGTTTACAAACTCACCTGAATAGGTTTGATTTTTACTTCTGTTACAGCTTCTGAACCATTTGTATTATTTAACCCATTTACCTAGAAAAAAAAAATAGAAATAGAAAGTGATAGTCCCTTACCTTTCAACATCTCTACATGTATCTACATGAATACTTAAGATTCCCAAAGCCCTTTCTTCCAAATCATTAAGAAAGGTGAAACCTAGCCAAGAATGACAATTTTAATACTACAACAGTTTATAGATGCACCTAATTTTATTATATTTTTAATCCAATCTGAGCTCTGAAGGAGGACTGAAGATTCCCTACTGCAAGCCAATTACATCTTTTGACCACTTGTAAAAATGTACACAGTAAATGTACACACAAGTTTTCCCATGCTATTGCCACTGTTTACAATGATTTGCCATGTTTTTATTTATGTATTTATTTATTTATTTTTTATATGATTTACCATCCCACTCTGGGCTATGCAATGCTTTAACATCATTTCACTATGCTTCATTACACTTTGTTATGCTTTTACTATGTTAAACTTCGATAAGGGATCTGCTGAAATTAAACTACAAGGGCCCAGCCTTGGATTTGTGGGGTTGCTGAAGTGCGATGAAGCAAACCAGACCATTTTACTACTAACTCACCCTGAGTACCAAGGTCAAATGAGATCCTAGCCAAGATCAGCAACTAGGTGCAGCACAGCAGGATTTGAAGCACAATGATTCAAGTGACACCATTCAGGTGTCAGTTCACTAGTTGAGCCACTAAGGGACCTCTGCATCTCAGTTTAAACTGTTACTGTAAAATCATGTTATTGTAACAATTTTAAATCCTCAAAAGCTAAAATAAAGTACACCAATGCAATCACAAGCGATACCTACCAAACTAGGGTTCACGTTGCAAATTGCAGCGTCTTCACTTGAGGAGAAGGTGATGTTATTGGTATCGTCACTTTCTGATTGCTGTTTCCTTAAACTGCAGAATATAACAAATAATTTTAGGATGTACTGGATTTATAGTTGTAGTACTGAGAGAGGATTGGTAACAAACCTTAACTAGTACGGCTGATGATGATAATACAAAAAATGCATTCATTTTGATTTTTTTTTCTAATTGCATACAGTGTCACCACTGGCTTAATACTGTAACTGCAGTTTTCTTTAAAGCATATGTTGCCATCAGTAGGCCAATTGTACTGAAAGGGAAAGTCAAAATTGTCTACACCATTTTTTCAGATATGGCTACGTAAATATTGGACATATCTGTAAACTATAACATTGTAGATTGTATGATTTAATCTGTTTTTGATCTGTGATCTGTCTTTACCTGGATTTTTGCTTTGAGTTTATCTAGAAAATTCTGAATAGTCTTCCTTATCCATTCAAGCCATGTGACAATGTGACACATCAACTCTGCCACTCAGGCCATTTTGATAAGTGCTATAAAGTTAGAATTCTCCAGACAAGCTCAAAGCCACTAAGACTGAATAGTGGAGCATCAGAACACAGAACCAAGAATTGCCAACTATATAACAAGACAGGGAAAAGCTGCACCAAATAAATGTGTCTTCTTTAAGTTCAGGAGCCATTTTACACAATATCAGTCAGAACTAACCAACCCACCTTGGCAAACTGGGGAAGGTATATCTGGGGAGCTTCCTGCCTCTTGCTTTGTAGTCAGCCACAAAAAGAACACATCCCACTAGAATCACTACTGCTACCGTTACTCCCACCGCTATGGCAACTAGAGGGAAAATAAAGCAAATCGAGCAGGTCACACACTACAAAGGGTTCACAGTAAAACAAAGTTTCCCTTTTAGAAATCTTCCATAAGGGACATTCTCAATTTGCTTTAGGAGCAACCAGCTTTCTTCAAAGTTCTTTATAGTTTTCTGCTTGAGGATTATAGACTTTATTTGGACCCAGGTAAAGCTAATTTATCCTGCCCAGTTCACTTCATGTACTGTATTATGCCTCAACCCTTTAAATATAATTATTTTATGTTAAACAGGGTGTTCAACAGAATACTACAAACTTTACTATGTCATTTTTGAAAATGTGTCATACACATTCTACTGTAAAAGTACAGTCATGTGAGTTATATTGAGGGTGCGTGTTTAATACCTGGCATGAGAAATTATTTTTATTCCTTGCACAACAAACCTCTCATTAACCCGTCTCCCCCAAAACTAGCAGGGAGAAGACAGGATCAAGACCACAATGTATCACTTGCCAATAGAACCAACACTGTGAGGTGTTGATTTGGTAGTTTGCAAGACATTATTTTCATTTTAATTGTCCTCTTTATGAACTGTGCAAGTGAAGGCCATTTCCTATACTTACTACATTTAGCATTCTAGATAACCTCAATTACCTGATTTGAGTGACTTTCAATTTCATTTTCAGCTTACCTGACTGTTGTTTGTTAAAGCTGTTATTTGTTTGACACACATCACCACTCCAAGATGGTGTACATCTAAAGTAATGAAATATAACCAGGGTAAAATCCATTCAAAAGGTGCTTTACAATTACAAAAATGAAATACAAAATACAGTGCTCTTCCTTTATAATGCTGTAGTTGGGAGCCATAGTTACGTGACCAAGCTATTTGTCTTCAGCCTGATAATGAGGATGAAGTGCTAATGAAATGGCATTATAGGGCAAACGGGAACCACGATGGGCTTCCTTACAACTGGCATTTAAGGCCAAATTTATTTTCATAAAACTACCGGCACATCTTGATCATAAAACACAGTAGAATTGCAGGATCCAAACAAGGTTCTTACTTGCACTTCGCCAGTCCATCGTCAATGTAGCAGGTACCACCATTCCGACACAGACAGGGAGGAGGCATCACAGGTGGGGGTACGAAACCTAGGAAAGAAAGCAAGATGCTATCACGGATGTACAAAACTCTGCATGACACATTTATAACAAGGATCATGTTGTTTTATATTAGTCTGTTTAATTATTCTAAATGCAGACATTGTTTAAATAATAAATTAAAACCAAACCTGTCATTACACTTACTTTAAAAGACAATGCACTTAGTGTAAAGTGCTAAGAATTCCATACCTCTTACAGGTTGTGTACTTCCATTTGTTATATAAATCCAAATCCAGTTACTTTATGAAAGAAACAGGTGCTGTATTTGACTTGTATTGTTATCATAAAGCACAATATGTTTGTAAGCCATGCTTTCAGTTAATGTTGCACTTGCTTGGTGAAATTGTCCCCGCCCCTTCAGTGGCTTCTTTCCTGTCACTAACCAACCAGCTGCTTCCTCTATTGACTGAAATGCTTTGGCCCAGAATGACACAGAAGTGCAAATGCAAACAGATAAAATGAGTATACAGCATAGAAATTGAGAGCTTCCTTTAACTTTAAGATGATACCTGATACAAAATGAAAATACACATGTGCTATAACACACAATGTCAGAGATATTGATTCCTTACCTGTGTACAATACCATTATGCATGGTTTTGATCATTCTGCATCATCAGTTCTGATCATTATTTACCATGCTTACAATATATTCACCCACTTCTAAATTCTAGGGGTGTGCAAACGTAATTCCTGTCCCCCTGCAACTGTTACAACTCTCAGTTAATAAATGAAAAACCGCTATACAAAATTATAGTCCAGAGGGGACAGCAATTACAGTTGCGCACAGTGGTCACTTGTAAATTCACCTTACTTCAGAATTATGTAAGCAAGAACACAGCATCAGAAACTTTAAATGATGAAAACACTTTAAAATTTCTGCTTACTCAGAAGGTACAAGTATACTGGTGGCAGAAAACCTAGATAAGCATGTAGACACATCTTTACAGGGAGCTAACCTACCAGCATCACACACAGTGGTGCTCCCTTGGATGAAGTTGGTACCCTCAGGACAGGCACAGGAGTATCCGCCAGGCCTCAGAAGGCATATGTGGCTGCATGTTCCTTTGCAGGGGTTCTTCACTGAATGACACAATGCATAAAAAAATAGGAACCTATGACCACATGCATTTTTAGAAGGAAGAGGCTGGTTAGTGAGAGGTTTGACTATGAAATAAAGAGGTTTTTTGTGAGATGCCATTTAGAATCATTATATTATAAACTGGTGATGTAATTGACTACAGAAACCATAAGCAGGGCACTTTTCCTTAAGTGAAAGCCTTTTAAAACAAATATTCTGCTTGTGTTGCTAATAAACAGAGGCCCTGTGTTAAAAGACACGTCAAAGAATGATGTAATATAAATGCTTTAAAGCATTACAAAACAACCAGCAGTGATTATAAGAAACCTGTGCTGTATCCCCATGTTGTCCTTATCACAGTGAAATATTTTTCAACATTATCCCGACTGTTTTGATATTTTTATCAACACATTGTCATGCCTCATATATTTAACAATCTAGTGTATCTAGATCAGACTCTCTCCTGCAACAATGCTGATTTAGTTCCTACAATACGCCACTCTTGGTGCCCATAAACAATCACCCCTCTCTCTTGATGAACACTATAAGTAAAAGTTGAGGATGGTATTCACCAACTGATTTATGAACCATGATGTGTGAATAGAAGCGTCATAACAATTGATACTATGTTGAAAAATATACTGGTGTGATATGGACAATACAGGATAGAGCAAAGGTATAATAATGTGTTTCTTGTAAGCACTGTAGGAGGTTCTTCAATAGAACCCTTATCAGGAAGGATAACTACCAAGGCCCTTTAATCCAGGTTTCCTAGTGTTTACAAGCCCGTAACCAAAAGGCCTTTGTTACTGTTTTCAACATTTTATTATATAAATTGCATAGACAAGCTCATGTCTGCAAATATACTCTATGGAAGTTTCAGTAAAGGTAAAATAATTCTATTTTTGACCATCAATTGTAGGCAAAATTCCCTTCTTATAAATAATACATACTGCAGTCCTTTTGATGCATGGAACAAGGTGGGAATCAGACAAGGTGGGAATCAGACAAGGTGGGAATCAGTCAGTTGTGTGTACTCACCAGTGCTGGAGACGTATCTTTGCTTCTGATACACACTGATTTGGGTCAGCCATGGGCCTGCTGTGAGGAGTTTCACCTTCTTCCCTGCTCCAAACTTGTCCTGCCTGAACACCTCTCCCTTCTCTCTGGTGCTCCAGTAGACATGGTTCTCAAAGACATTCACACTGAATGGGTTTCCAAGGTCTACGAGAAAGAGAATTGCAACACTAGATGAAAGGAGTGCAACCCTTTAAAATCATTGTTATGTGTTTAATATTCTTCAAGCACCACTCAAAGTTTACAATTCTTTTTTTATGATACGCATCACTTCCTGTGGTAAATATCAATTTCCTGGTCAAAAGGCCTCACTCCCCACGAGAATGAGGCTAGACCATTAGTAAAAAGAGACCAGGAAAAGCAGTCTAGGTTTTCCAAATCTTAAAAAAATCTGCTTATCTGAAGTAAAACCTGCTAGTAGATATTGAATATTTTTAATTGTCATCAAAGTAAAGGGAAAATCTAATTTTAATATTATTTATCAAAACAATATAATGTACAGCATACCAAAACCCATGCCTGGAAGTATACGCAGGAAATATGTTTAGATGTTCTTTATATCTGGAGGTCCTGCGTCGGATCGGGTACCAGCGGGTGCCTGCTTGTGACCCACAAAAGCGGATCGGGTTTGGGTCGGAATGTGAACTTTTTTGCGGTTTGCAGTTCAGGTGCGGGTCAAAAAATTACATTTTCGGTTCAGGCATGGGTCTGAATTTGACTCGCCAAAAACATTTTCTGTCCTTTCATTATAAAATCTGTCATTATGTTTTTGTGTATGCTAGCCACAAAACTCGTACATCTGTGCGAAAACACAAGTGTAGCTCCTTTTCAACTGGTGGCATTAAAGGAATAGACAGGTATTTATACTAAAGTAGAGATAGTTAATATGTTACAATGTTAAAGTATATCCAGACCACTAGAGAAAGCTACCATGCTGTATAGCCTATTGTATAAACTCAATCTGTGGAGAATAGTAGAGATATCTGTGTGTGAATGTGAGAGCGTGAGAGAGTCAGTCAATGCATGCAGTAAGTAATGGACACTGGTCGGGTCAGGTTGCAGGTCTTATAAAAGCGGGTCGGAACGAGTCGCTGTTAAGAAGACCTGTCACAGATGTTTGCGGGTTCAGGTCGGGTCCTGTAGTAGCGGATCCAGTCGGAAGCGGGTTGTAAAAATTGGACCCGCACAGGACTCTATCTGTAGGTACCTCTATACAGAGCCAAGCGCCTGTCCTCTCCATTTGGAAGCATTGACTCTATGAAGTTTTCCTTAGAGTCAGACCAGTAGACACGGTCATTATTAGAATAGTCGATGGAAAGTCCTGTTGGCCATCCCAGAAAAGTGTCCACCAGAACCTTCCTCTGCTGTCCATCCATCCAAGCATTCTCAATCTTAGGATAGCTTCCCAAGTCTGTCCAGTACATCAGTCTGGCAAACAAACAGGAGGAAAGTTTACTCTGCTGCTTCTATTCAAAAGGGCGCATTTTATTTATTTTTATCAAATTGTTAGCATAGATTTTTATAATGTGGTACTTAAAAAAAAAATGCTATAAGGACAGTGCCGGCAAAATTGAAATTGAACTAAGTAGCAGTTTTAGTCCAGTATCAATGGACTAAATAGTCTGGCTATTTTGCACATCTTGCTGGTCCCATTAAATTGGTTCTCATATGAGTTGACTGTAATACTGCTAATAAAAATAATAACATTAATGGAACATCAGTGACTTACCCAAGCTTTGGGTTGACAACAATGGCAGCTGGCTCATCCAATACAGTGGCAATGAGCCTCTTCCTGTACCTCCCATCCAGCAATGCTACCTCAATCCTCTTGACGCGTGCATCTGTCCAATATATGTGTCTGCCAAGGAAAATTAAGGGAATTGCTGCCATTAATGTTCTAATAAATATCTATATTTGAGGGTGCCGTACAGAACTTGAATTGAAAAGAAATCATCTTGTTATTTTTGCTTGTTTTAGTTTAGCATTTTGTTCACTGTTATATTACATTTTTATGATATGTGCAGTCATTCTTGATGGTTGCTGTTGTATTCTGTTCTTTGATAAGCCAGTGTTCAGGCTCTTTGATTATGAGTACAGAAGATGCTCTTAAGCAGAAGTTTTAGTTCTTGCTGCCTACCATAACCATATTATATGTAACGTAGGCTGGATCAGCCAAAGTGTTTTTTTATATTAGAAAGCACCAGCACCATCGCGTGACCCGCAGTGTATTACTACTTGCTGTTCTCTTTAACATTACCAGTAATTCAATATCAATCTGGCAGTTTATCTCAATGCAATAACTTACCTTCCTACCCAGTCAACAGCAATGCCACCTGGCTTCATAATGTAGTTGAGATTCAGGTCTACTGATAATCCATTGTTGTCACTGACATCATCCACAATGGTCAAGTAGGTCCTTTTTATAGAACCGAAATTTGACTCTTTCCCCTCAACAGTGAAGTATACCATACCTGGGGCAAACATAAAGGAATCAAGTTGTACAAAAAATTAAAAACATTAAAACACATAGGGGTAGATGTACTAAGATGGGCCAGTCGCAGCGCAAACATACCGCAATTTGCATTTTGGTTACGACAATTCACAAAGTATACATTTTGTCGTATGTACTAAGAGAAAATATGTTAATGAAAAGATCCGCAATAGACTCATTTAAATATTTGTTGCGTCTTCTTAGCGAGACCTCGAGCATACATTGCGAGAGTCGTGCGACACTGTTCAAATAAGTAGCGGGAGTTGAGTTGTGGTTTTCTGCAACAGAGGTTGCCTGAAGGATAACGTCTATACCTGAAATATAGAATATAAAATATATATTTTTTTGTTAAATGGAAATGTCATCTGTACAATGCATTCTGTTTGTCTTCATTTTACCCATTTTAGTGTCGCTAAACCGGACATGTTTGTCCGATTCGACATAAGGAGGTCTCGGGTTTAAAGACAATACAATAAAATTGCACACACACACATTTACAGTTCTCGATGTATTTTAAATATAAATCATTGCGCTGAAATAACACTAATGTGTTTTGGGTTGGCTGCACATTACATTATGTAAAAATATGAATCTGTATAGTAGGCCTATACAGTATACAGTACAGAAATAAAATGAAATGATACCTAGCACACTTTTTTTTACTTTAACCTACTAGCAGCACACAATAAATCATGCTGCTGCATTGAGCACATTGGTGTACAATGCAAATAAAAGATTATTTTAAATTGAAACTAAATGATTTTAGGTTTTTTTTTTTTTTTATTGATTTTTAATTATTATTTTTAACTTGGCCTACTTAGTAACCTAGACAATTAACACACAATAGATCATGGTCCTATACAGATGCTAAGAATGAGTTGGAGGGGTTAGTGGCACATGTGTGCAGTCTATTGTTCCAACATGCTGGGAAAACCAGAAATGTCATAGAAATTTGTTTTGAAGTCTTGTAAGTACACCCTGATTTTAGTGAAAATTAGGTACTTGGTAACTGGCAACGTACAAGAAAAAGAGGAGTAGGAAATGGCACAACAATTGTGACTGTTTAAAACGTGCTTTCAAAAGTTCTTGATAAATTCATGCAATTGTAAGTGTCGCAATTATTGGCAGCTTTAGTACATCTCATTATAATATCTGTGAAACCTCATTTGCACTATTTCCACCCCTTTTTTGCTAATTTATGCAGGCAAGCCCATAATTACATATTCATCTAAGGTTGAACTGCAAAGAAAAACTTGCTGCAAAGCGTTCCCTAAAAAGTCGCTAGGGTGAAATGTTTAGTACATTTCACCCTAGACGTCCGACTTGTTTGCAACTATTGCGAAAGGCACAACACTTTAGTACATCTATCCCATAGTCTTCTATATAGTTTCAAAGATATTGTAGCTTGGGTCATTGTGGCAGTGTTCCAGGATGAACGCCCAGCTGGTGCACGTGTGTATGTGCTGGTGTGGGGAATAAGGGGTTGGTAGGGAGGGGGTTAAATTTCTCCCTGTCAAAACATGTGGGAATGTGACTGGAGCCAAATGAATAAGTGATTAAATGATTAACCAAGGCTCTGGCCACAGGTGTAGAAATAAGTTGATCATGGGTGTTAGTTAGAAAGAGTGGTTAGAGTTAATGTTACTGGAGAGAGGGTATGTGTTTTTGTGTTCCGTGGTGTGTTTTCTTCTGTTTAGTGTTTTGTTTATTTGTTGTTATTAAACGTGCGTATTAGCACTTGAAACTGCAACTTCTGTGTCTGAGTCTCCCTTGCTGGTTGATACAGCATTGCCAGTGACGCGTTCCTGTCACAGTCTTGCATGTCATAAACAAGCTGTGTGCTACATTCAGAAAAGTACAGGATTTGCTTATGTAACATGTTGTGTGATGCACAGCTGTACAGATTCTGACCCCTATCAGTGGGGTAAGGTTAAAAGCTCTATAAAACTCAAATGCAGATAAGCCCAGCTTTTGCATAGCGGTTAACCACCCAACTGCTTATCCCGCAATTTCCACGTGGAGCGCAATCACGTCCAAATTTGTCACCCCCCTGAGAATATCGTGCAGGGGGTTATACAGTATGTTCATCTGCAAAGTTAAACATGTCTTTTTGACGTGCTCCAGTAAATAAAGAAGACTATATTGTATAAAAGCCTGCAGTTTTGTTTTTCACTGGTAGATGGCAGCAGTCCCTAAGAAATGTGCTCGACATAAAAAATGGATGCCAGCAAGCTACAGAGAATGAGATGAAGGTACAGTATTTATTTATTTGTTGATGTTACAGTAAGGAACTGATTAATTATGTTAATGAAGTACACTTCACAGATAATAATGCATATACAGCGATACAAACCAGTACCCAAAACAGTGGAAGATAGAAAGTAAGTTTACCACATCAATCACCCTGTATGACTTGATTGAAAATCTGTGAACAAATTTTCTGATGTATATGTACTAGATAAAGACGTTAGCATTGATGGGAATTTGAAGGGTGTCTGCTTTGAAATCTATAGCATAAAAAATAATTTATAAAAAGTGACTTTTTGTTGCACTGTTGTCATAATGCTGCAAAAATAAATGGGTGGTTAAAACACTCACTTACGAGTGTGTGGTTGCTGGTTTCTGTCTAGCCTCCACCCTGTCACACTTACTGTATCCAGTGTTATTGTGGTCCCAGTCATAGTCCAATGCTACAATGTGCTCATGCTCTTCAATGTAATCCTGGTACTCATTGGTCTGCAGATTAAACCTCCTGATCCTCACATTCTCTGGCAAAAGCAGTAAAGGAGGGGCCCCTGGAGGAGACAAACACCAACAAGTACAGCAGGAGTATAGATTTCATAGGGGACCCGACTAAAACAACCCAGAAAGAGGTACGGTAAAATTATGTGTTATGTGCAGTCTGTGTGGTATTCTTCCAAAAATCAAATCAGGCTGTATTTGGGGGCTCTTGTACATTAAACATCCTATAATCTCTGAATAGATAATCGCATATGGCTGTGGTATAGAACTTGGGAGACCAACGAAATGTAATTCAGAAACACTGATCAATGAGAACCACACATTACCGTCAGCTTTGCACTCGTTGCTATCTCCCACCTTCCTGTACCCTTCTGCGCAGAGGCACTGGTAACTGCCCTTGAGATTCTTACAGTCCTGAGGACAGGTTCCATGTATCTCACACTCATTTATATCTGGAGAGGACAGGAATAAAAATGCCCTAAACACAAACTTGTTAGATCTGCACACACTAGGCATTTTAGTTGATGTGTAAACAAACCGTTCATTGTTATTTTAGGGTTTCTTTGTAAAATAAAAAGCAATTAATGTAGGCCAAATAAAGTCTCATCACTCATTTTAGTATTTTCTAACATCAAATAACAATGCAGCCCTAATATAGTAAAAAATCTCTAGCTAAATTGTTTTATTTCTCTCAGAGAATATCCTATTGGCATTGTGCTTCAAAATGAGGTCTTTCTTATTTAAAATTAAGAAAAATGAAATATGAAATAATATACCTTTGCAGCTGTATGTGTTCTGCTGGTCTGCAGTGTAGCCGGGTCTACACGAGCAAATGAAGCCTGAACCATTCAGATTGGTGCAGTTTTGTTCACACACATTCTCTTCGCAGGTCCTGTCTTGGCCAAAGTCTGAACAGAAAATGAAAGTGACATAAACACTATATTGGTCCTCCCAATTCTTTAGTAACAAAATTAATATAATTTAGTACACCACCATTCAACTAAAACAGAAGACCAAAGTGCAAGTGTAACAAAGTGTAATATAGAATTCATTGTCTGTGACTGTAATGTAGTTAATGTTCGTGTATTTCTCTACATCCCTCCATAGTCAAGACAGCTGTTAACTCGCTACTGTATAATGTAACATAATTCACATTTACATGTTTAAATATTCCACATTCTGTAAATCACTAATTTTAATATAATTTACCATAATACCAACACTTGTTTTGCTTACCTAATAACATCTATTTTATTTATTTTCTTTACCAATTTCCACTCACTTATTAATTTCCATTTCTTATTCTTTACATATTGTTGATATACTGTACGTCACGGTCATCAACTGTTTACTCATATTGATAGCAATACTGACACATTTAAAAAAAAAAAAGTATAGATAATTAATCACCTATAGTTTTAGGATATGGCACTATACTAGTTTTATAAAGTATTTAAGTAGCTAAGTTTACTTTAAATAGCTTGATCTACATTTAAATAGTTTATCTAAGAGTCAAAATGCAGTTTTTCTTTGTATGATTTGCCTTAGGTTGGGGATCCTTATCCAGAATCGCTTTGCAAAAAGGGGTCCCCAAATGATGTTTGTTAGGCATAGTTTGGGAGGACAGACAGACCCAGTGCTATGTAACTTCCCTCAGGGTTTAAATTCCACGTATTCCAATCAGCCAGCAGCGCTTGTGCAGCATCAACATCTCTCCACTTATCCCTTCTATGCATCTATGGCAGCAGCTAGGCATATAAGTAGGGGTCTAATACCTGTAGTGAATGTCTCACGAAGCCCAGGGTCAAGAAGACTAATATTATACAAATACACTGTTGCCATTTCTGTGTCTTCCACTGTCCATTATGTTAAAAAAAAAAAAAAAATCATGTTCTATTACATACGGGTGTTTGTATTGATCTCCTGAACAACATATTTTAAGAGTCAATATTATCATTGAGCACTTACTACACCCCGTCTCGTCAGATCTGTCACCACAGTGGTCGTAATGATCACACACGTTGATCAGGGGCACGCAGTGTCCGTTGGCACATTTCAACTCATGGATTGTACAGGGTGCAGGGGTGGATTCCCGGCCTAAAAGAAAAGAAGCGATACGTGAAAGTTTAAAGCATTGCCAATTTCATACACAGCTTTTATCATACCTATCACTATGTAAGCAGTTCATTAGGAAAACCTATTTATTTTCCCACACCTTGCAAAGACATAGAAAGATATCTCCAACTCTGCGATCTGCTTCACCGCATATCGGTCATTAACTTTTACATTACACTGACATTTACATAGTGCCTTTTCATTCATTGGAGTATGACAAAATGCTAAACAGAGCAAGGATATTTCAGGATGCAATGAAGACATGCTTTATGCACACACAACAGTGGATGGATTACAGATCTGTTGATTTTATTACTTTTTTTGTAAAATGGGTATACACAGACGGTATTGTATTTATTATTAAAATTAAATATTCAGATATTCTTTCATTTTGAGGATTTAGCCCTTAGTATACAAATCATACATACTGTTTGTTTAAGATTTAATTAGAAGGGTTTTGATACAAATGAAAATATGAATGCACCTGAAAGTTATCAATCTCACACATAATATTTAAATATGCAGCAATTAATCAATTTTGAATATATATTACTTAATTGAAGCAGTTATACAAAGCAAGTAGCTTCAAGGTACATTTTCTTTCTTTTTAACTGTTCTCGTACCTGATATTTACAATCATGCTGTGTGGTTATTATGATGATTTATTTTATTTCCTATACAGTAAGTGTTAAAGTGACAAGGAACTCAGCAGCTACTCTTCGGTTCTGTTGCCTGCCTTAGACATATGTGATGTAGGCTAGATCAGCCAAAGTGTCTTTATATTAGTAAGTGCCAGTCCATTTGGTGCACAGGAGTGTATTGCCAGCAAACAACAGGAAACCAAAGATGATGCCTTCTCTTACCTTTATAAAGTTAGGCTGATCTAGCCAAGATTACATTATATCTAATATAAAATTTGAAGCGCTTTAATGGAACATTAGGGTACCAAAAATAGATCTAAAGGAGGCTCTGTGAGTTAAGATTTAAATACAGCCCTTTCTTAAATAAATGGGTTGTGTTGCGCTCTCTAAACTGAACTACAGTAAATGAACTTACACAGATCTTCTGCTTCGTCACTGTTGTCTCCACAGTCATCTACCTTATTGCAAAGCAGACCGGAGTAGATACAGTAGTTATTGTCACAGCGGAATCTTTCAGGTAACTCGCACGGAATGGTCACTGCAAATACAAAAATACATAAATAATATTACGATCCGGTACATCTTATTTGGTCATGATACCGTAAAGTAGATGTTGTCTTGTGCATGGAAAACAAAGAAGAGGCAGTCAAATGTGATGACATTGGTCATCATCATTTGTGGAACAACTGCAGTACTGCATGAATGTTCACATTGTATCCTCTGTTTACGCTACATTTTCTTACATACATTGTACTGAAAATATATTTTGTAGTTTGTAAAAGTATGTACTCACAGCATGTTTTGACCTCTTCATCTGATCCATCCCCGCAGTCATCGTAGCCATCGCATACCCAGTTTGGATAAATACACACGTGATTATTGCACTCGAACTCAGAGGAAGAGCACCAGGTCCCATTTGGATAGCGGGTTGCTGTAAGAGGAAAGTCACAAAATCAATAGCACTGTATAGATGCGATAATTCGATACAATTTCAGTTCTCTCTTGTCCTTCCCACTGGTTGGGTAATTAGAGTGGAAAGCTTTATATTCAATCTATTTGAAAAGATATACATTTAACGTCCTCACATTTTGCCTTTTTTTTTTTTTTTTTTTACCTTTTCTCATTGTGTTATATACTCTAGTGGGGGTTCCGAAAAATATAGCATTAGCATAAATAACATACATGTATTTCTTTTCATTATTAACATCCTGACAACTTTGTACACTTATATCTTTAAACTATGTTTGAAAGCTATTTTCAAAATGTCTGCTCTAGTGCACTGATAGTGTAAGATTGTTAAACACATTGTCAAACAGGTAACACAGCAATAATGATCCATGATGTAGCACAGAACAGAAAAGCCAGAGCACTTATTGTTATGAGAGGACAGATCTCAAACTCCAGTGCACTAGAGCGGCCATCCTGAAAAAAGCTTTGAAATAGATTTTAAAGTTATAAGTGTAAAAAGTTTTCAGTTTTTATGAAAATAAAATGTACATGTATATTATTTAAACAGTTGTAGCAACACATGGGGATGTATAATATCATATTTTTCATAACCCCCCTACTTACTCTTTAATTTCAACTTAATACCTAAAACAGTAGATGTATGTGTAAAACACACATCAGAAATCATATTTCTTAACATGATTTTTTCACAGCGGGAATAAACATATCTGAATGGCAGTCAAAATTCTGTGTATTCTGTGTGCCTGGAACTACATCCTGAAAAAGTATGCAACTTCCTGTTGTCATTATCCCTCTGCAGATGCCCTCTAAGTCTTACAGGACTTTGGAATCCTGAAACTCAGTTTCAATGGTGAATTGTAATCAGCCCAGCACCTTTCAGTACCAAATATTGCTGCACATGGCGAACAGCAATATGTCTTCTCAAATGTGTCATGGGACACTTTGATAAGGGCTTTGCTGACTTACGGCAGGAGCTCTCGTCTGTGGAGTCCCGACAGTCTGCCTGTCCGTCACACTTGAGAGTGGCTGGGATGCAGTGACCAGAGTCACACTGGAAGAAGCCTGGGTGGCAGGTCAGCAGATCTGGTGGGAGGGGGAGAAAGGGGTTATTTTAACATTGGGTGCTGGGGAGGATGCCACAAACCCATTCAGTGATTCCATGTGGGAAGGCTATCAACTTTGGAAGAGTAGCGTATTGCGATGAAAAGGCAGTTTTAAAAGGATCAGTTTTAAAAGGATCACTTCTAATGAGATTGTTATGAAGGTTAAAAGTATTACTAAAACTTAAGATCAGGTATGTTCAGAGCAGATTTAGCAGTTTTAGTTAACAAGGTATATATCCTGTTTATACCACATTTTATTTCTTGCTCAACTCATTTACAATGGTTTACCATTGCTATACCATGCTTGACATAGTCTGTAGCTCTTCATTATAAAGCTGCTTACTGAGCAATCTGACATTGCAGTTATTACATATACAAATTAAAGCTCAGCACTTGTAATGAGAAAAACAGGCAGAAATGGAATGTATATTCTGAGATTGATATACCACTTACAGTATTAAGATAAAGGCTTTCCAAAGAATGCATTCTTAAGCTATGCAGCGCCTTGGAAGAAAATTATCAACTATGTGTATATTTGAAGCACTTTGCAAATGAGGTTGACAAGTAATGCATTTGTTTAGGTTGGCTGTCAGGAAAATGTACAAAGCAACTGGCAAAGGCTTCTGCATTACGGATAAGCGGACCCTGATATTAAATTCCAAAATGACAGCATGAAACCAATGGCAAAAGCTCCAGTGCACTGGGCCTGCTTTGAAATCATGGTGTTCACTCACCGCAGTCTCGCTCATCTGAATTATCTCCGCAGTCGTTATTTTGGTTACACACCCAGGTTCCATGGATACACATCTGGTTATCACACTTGAACTCACTCTCAGAGCATGGCCGTGGGGCTGGGAGAGAAGGAAGCAGGAAATGAATCACACTGACAGGTGATGATATTTGTCATGGTGTAACAGTACATCCAAATTGGGAATGATTCTCAATGCACGTTGCTTCAGATTCTGTGAAGAGTATTCCTGATCCTATGGTACAGTTGATACCTTCAAATCTCTCTCTATATATATAATCTTAACTTGCAGCAGTTTGAAAGAGCCAATTCAATGTTATTCACCAGTCAGGTTGTTATGTTAGCGGGCACTAACTCATGGCAGATGACATTCAAATGAGTAAAAAAACATTAAAAAGGTCAACAAGTCTAATGATAAAGCATGGTGCTCCAACAGGTGGCTCTTGAGCGTTTCCTAATATAGCAATTTTGATTTCGATATGAAGTTTACATTAAAGTTGATTAATGGGATTAATCGGTAATCTTTAGTACAAGCAAGTACAGTCAAAATGCAAAATAAATGCCTTTGAGACTATAAATTGAGTTATTTAGTTTTAGAAAACTTATGTTAGTCAATCTTTTTCCATCTATCTCTGTCTATATATCTCTATTTATTGATATTGTATGGCTCTTAATCAAGGAAACTGGCCAGTTCTGGTAAAAAAAAAATTAAAAAAAGGTTTAAGAAAATAATAAAAGCATGGTTTACAGTTTTTTCTTTTGCAATAAAACCCTGATGTGTGGCAGTGAGAATTCCTGCTTGGCAGCTGGCCTAGTCTTTCTTGAGTTGTCATTGTCTCATGACACTGGTTGCTGCTGTCAGTTATCAAGCAGGAATGCTCACTGTGGAGGATACGAATGTTTAGGAAGGAGTCTCCACTCCCTTGTTCACTCACCACAGCCTTTTTCATCAGACCCGTCCCCGCAGTCGTCATTCCCATCACACTTCCAGCGCAGAGGGATACAGAGATGGTTCTTACAGCGGAAATCCCCAACTGGATCACACGTCACACTCTCTGCATGTTTAAAGGAGACAAGTGTCAAAGATATTGTAATGAATCTGAAAAGTATTTATACTATTTTCTGATAAAATCAACCACTATTTCTTTTTTTTCTTCCAATTATTATAAAGAATTTAAATATTTATATATATATATATATATATATAATATATAGATATATATATATATATATATATATATATATTTCCCCCAATTTCTCCCAGAATATCCAGTTATTTTTAGGCTGGCTCACTGCTACCACCCATGTGCCAACTTGGGAGTGGCGAAGACGAACACACTGTCCTCTGCAGTGTGTGCTGTCACACTGCAGACTCACCATGCAGCCACCTCAGAGGTGCAGCATCGGAGGACAAGGCAGACTATAGGGGTTGCTGGTATGTTGTGAACTGAGGACACCCTGGCCCTCCACCCCCCTGGGCAGCTCTTGGTCAATTGTATGCTGCCCCCTGGGAGCTCCTATCCACAGTTGGCAATGGAATAGCCTGGACTTGAACTGGTGATGTCCAGGCTATAGGGTGCATTTTGCACTCCACGTGGAGTGCCTTTACTAGATGTGCTACTCGGGAACCCCCAAATAAACCACTATTTCAATCCAAAATTGCTTTCCCTTGCTAGTCACCCAATCATGTTTCATGTTCTCAAATTTAAAATCCACGTAAATTCATTTTTAAATAAAAAAATATGTTTACATTAATGTTTGGTTTAATGCCTTGTACTTTGATAGAAAAGTTGTTAAAGAATTAGGTTTTTGTTTTGGGTTTTTGTAAGGGCAATTTTATTATGTAAAGGAAGAATACTGAAACAAGCCAAAAGCCTTTAATACACATTATTAATTTCAATTCAGATAGTTTCATATTTATCTTGTTGCTATATGTATAATCAAATACAATATGATTCTATATGGGTTAACAAGTACAAACAAAACAGTAAAAGCAAATGAAGATCCATTCTTTATCATTTTTAATTCATGCAATCCAGGAACAGGTAATATCAATTACATGACTGAATAATCAAGTGTCCAGTGCAGACACTTACCACAGTTCTCCTCATCACTGTTGTCCAGGCAGTCATTCTTCCCATCACATACTGTCCACTGAGGAACACAACGGTAGTTTGTCTTACAAGAGAACTCTGTGTGTTCATCACATCTATGGTTAGGACCAGCTGTTGGGGGGAGGGGGATGCTGTAAATAATCTCAAATGGGAATTTCTGGCAACTTCAATACATTGCTAAAACACTTCAAAACAATTTCCCAGGTCTAACAAAAAACTATAAAACTATGATACTTCAGCACTCTTGTCAAATGATTGAAAATATTTTTTTAAATAACTTGATAAAATAAAACAAAAAAACTGCAAAAACATTTGAAGCTACTTTCTCTTAAACACCTTGGCAGCAAAGGTGATGGCACCGCATCAATTTAATCTCGAACTGCACTGAAGAATCAATGTCACTGAATCATCTCTGAACTCACTGCACTCCTCGTGAGGCTCGTCCGAGTTGTCCCCACAGTCATTCTCCATATCGCAAACATAAGCCGGCGAGATGCAGCGACCGTTATTGCACTGGAACTCCCCAGGCCGGCAGGTCTTGCGGTGGCACTCCTCGGGGTCCTCATCACTGTTGTCAGCGCAGTCCACCAGCCCGTCACAATGCCAGGACAGGGGGATACAGTGCTTGTTGTCACATTGGAACTGGTTCTCCTCGCAGCGGTGATCACCTGGAACAAGACAGTGTGGTCATTTTCAACCCTTGTGTGTATAACAGGGCAGAGGGGAGACGCCAAACGACAGCCTGTTACTCCTGTTACATCTGCAACAGCTTGTGAGTGTTGCATGGAACTCAAAACCCAAATCTTTATTTATTCACAGAGCAGTGGCAAATAGGATTCACACACAGGCCCCAGGAGGTGAAAAACCAGTATGCCATTTAGAGTGGTGCACATCAGATGTTAATTTAGTTGTATTTAGTTAATAAAATGTTTTCTCTAAGTCTGCCTTTATGACTTGCTTTGAGCTTGCCTGGAGTATCCTAAGTGTCTGTGGGAGACTTGTAAGAGTTACTGTATATTGTTGCATGATTTGAATGGAATGAGGAAGATTGTTAGTCATATTACTTACAGTAGGACTTCACAGACAAGCCGAAAATCAAAGGCAAAGGCAGACTGAGGAAATGGCAATATAGTGTAGCAAGATAACCCCAAACCACTCAGAATGATTGCAAACACCACAAAACAGTAAGGGAAATGCAAAAAACACAATTCAGATTACATTTGAAACTACTTAGTCATTTTTAACCTAAAGTAACAACTTATTTCTAACCATAACTCCAAAACAAAAAGGAACTATAACACATTCAGTAAAATATGTAATCTTTAATTAAATCTAATATGACATTTTTTACTTCAACACATTCTGGGGGATATATTTGGTTATTTTTCAACATGCTCTTCTCAATCCATAAATACTTAATTGGATTCAGAACTTGAGATACTGTAGGTTACATTTAATTAAAATCAATAGTTATCGCTACTTATGAGTTTGAAATTGATAGAGGGTGTCAATAGTAGAATTCAAGGATGGGAATAGGATTGAAAGATATTGAACGATCGGTATGACTAGAGTACTAACTGCAAAGTGCAGGGTCTTCGTCAGAGCCATCTGGGCAGTCATTTCGTGAATCACACAGGAAGTTGGGGCTGGCGCAGTTTCCATCATAGCACTGGAACTGGCCTAGGGGACAGTTGCGAGTTGGACAGGTATCAGTCTCATCAGAGCCATCCTTGCAGTCGTTCTGTCCATCACACTTCCACCAGATAGGAATGCATCTGTGAAGGAGGGGAAATTAAAGGTAGGCACAGTCAAAGCAGTTTCACTATGGTTGAAATCTGCATTTTGTATATCATTATTTTCATTCAATTCCTCTAGACAACATTATACAAAGCCCTATAAATTCTGCCTACATATATATATATATATATATATATATATATATATATATATATATATATATATATATATATATATATATATAAAAAACACAGAAAACTACGTTTTACTTGACGGTAAGAGCTGACAGTTCCGAGAAAGACAGGACATTGGCAGGTAAGGCCGCCACTGTGTCCTTACTTGACCCATGTTCTGACAAGGCTTTCCAGCACACATGTCGTGGTACTGCATCCTAGGTTAAGCTTCACAGACTGAATTAAGGTGGGAAGCATTTTTAAAACAAATTAAAATGATCCTTTTAATATTTTATGACTTAAGGAATTCAAATTAAGTTACCCATAGAGCATGATTAAACTGAGGAATACCCACTAACTTACTCTTGGTGGTGAAGCCCGACTGCTCGTGCGTAACTTTTGAGTTAGCAAAAATAAACCGTGCATGCGAAGAAATATTAAAACTTTTTGGTTCCAAAAAAAGGCAGTCCAGCCATCTTCCCAGTGATGGCGCTATCGCACTATTTACTTCTTCGAATTGGACACATCAGTTTAAAACCAACTGTTTAATGGATTATAACCAAAGACAGCCCAAAAGTTCTATAGAAGGCTTGGGGTCTATTTTAATGATCTAATGATTTGGCGGGTCTTAATATTGCCTCTCCAAAATGTATAAACCTAAATAATAATATAGTTTGAGAAGATGTATTTACTGTTTATATCATTAAAACAGACCCCTTGGAGTGTATGCTAAAAGAGGAGAAGGTTTCAGGAATTTTAAACTGGTTATAGTGTTCACTATGTAGAGTGTGACCGATAGAAAGACACAGTGCCTACTTTTCGTTGTCACCGCAGCGGTACTGGGTGCTGGAACAATCAGCCAAACAGACCACATTGAAGCCCACAAAGACCCCATGAAAGTGGTCAGGACACTCGCAGGTGTGCCGCTGTCCCCCAGGAGCTATCAGGCACAGGTGGCTGCAGTGTCCACTGTCACTATTACAGGGGTTCACCGCTGAAAACAAGAGAACTGTTTAATTAAGACCTTGGTAAATCACAGCTGTATTAGTTTCTGCTTGGACCACTATGTGTTGTTGAAGCGCAATGAGGTGAACTTTACCCAGGTGATTTTGCTTCCTAATCTATAGGATTAAAAAAGCCAATAGATTATTTTGCAATCCTACCACAGCAACTGCAAATGTTCAGGTGGGATGATTTAAATGTACATTTTTTTCCCCATGTAAACGTTGAATCAAACTGTGTCAATTCCACTTTAATTGATCACGTTTTCAGGAATAAGAAGGTAGATTAATAATAATAATAATAATAATAATAATAATAATAATAATAATAATAATAATAATAATAATAATATGAAGTATGTTTCTTTCATAACTAAGAATTTGAGACTTGCACTGTGACCAAAAAACTACTAAATTAATGTAAAGTGTGATAACCAATGTTTCAAATCATTTTTTTAATGCAGTATTAGCATTACCAACATATCAACAAGTCCTAATAGTAATAGGGCATTAGTAAAGATAATAAGAGGTAAGCATATTTAAAGCCTTCGTTGTTATTCTTTTAGTTTAAATCTTAATTGCTGGAAAGAGGTCTTACATCTTGGCTGCCGGTATGGATGGTAGACATGGATGTCATGTGGGCTGTGGGTGTTGTTCACCATTACCACTCTCCCTGCTCCTGTGTACTTGTGAGCCTTCTCCACGGTCTTGGTATTCCAGTCAGTCCAGTACACGGTGTCTTCAAACAGGGTGAGTGCAAAGGGATGGGACAGAGTGCCCGTAATGGCAATGTGGCGGTTATGTCCATCCATGTCAGCATACCTAGGAAAAGAATAAAGAATACAGTCTACTCTTTGTATACCGGCACCATTAAAAGTGGAATTATATAGAGGATATACCATTAACCTTCATGTAACACTGCATTTATTCCACGAATAAGGACTAAGCAAGGAGCCCTAACGGGAATGGGTTTTCACATTCTGCTAAACAAATGTTTAATAAATTTCCAAAAGTACTATACAATTGAATTCTGTTCTGTGACACGCTATTCATATTTCAGACGTACCCCGCAACAGGGATTAAATTTAGCAAAGGCCCAACCCAAATTATACAAAATGGATTTCCCCTCCAGCTGACCATGGTAGGACACTGGGAAACTAGTGCCCAAATATAGATACCAGCAGGATTATACTTGTTATACTTGTTTCATATTTGTTGAGGTTTCAAATGTTGTAGCAAACCAGATCAAGCAGAAAATTGATTTTCTTAGGAAAATCCTTACCCCTTGATAATCTGCATATAATCTGTAATCATTTGTATGTGGAAATCTGGAATAGGTCAAGTATAAGTATTTTCAATTCTTACTCAAGGTAGTTGAGATGTGCATCAGCAAAGAAGATCTTGTTGGAGGTGTAATCTATAGTCAGGGCGTTTGGCCACTCCAGCTTGGTAGTGATTATGGCCGATTTATTGGTACCATCCATTCCAGCCCTGCCAATATAGGCGCTGTCTGCCCAATCTGTCCAATACAGCCACCTGAAAACAGAAATATATTGTACAGACATGTTTTAAATACAATTACCTTTAAATATATGTGTACTTGTATTATTTCTGTCTGTAAACTGGAGAGTGTTATTTTAAAGTAGCTTCAACCATTGTTATATTTATTTATTTATTTATTTGTTTAGTATTATTATTAGTATTATGCTTACTATTTTATCATATTTGCAATGATGTTGTTCTGTCTGTTGAACCCTACAGTAAGTGCTGGCACTAACAGCCTTCCTCATTCTATTAAAATCATGTGACAATGTAACCTTTCAACTCTGTCAGCCCAGCCTACAATCTTTTCATCTTGCAGAGTTTAAAAGTCACATTCTCACAAAATTTGGAGAAAATAAGAAGGCTCAGTCAGTTAAGTCAAGCTCAAAACAGCACAAAGACACGTAAAGGTTGATTTAGAGAGGGAATAATAACTCAGTTTAAAAGTAGCAGAACTTACACTGATTGAAAACATCATAAAACAATAATACTAAGAAATGAAAAATCAATTAAAATGACATTTGAAGCGTTCAGTGATTTGAAATGGAATATATCCCATGATTTGATGTAAATGTAGTATTGGTTAGTAACCCCTACCCTTACCCTAGCTTTGGGTTGACCGCTATAGCCCGTGGGTTTTCAAAGCAGAATGTGTGATTGGGTCCCACACAGCCACTGAGGAGCTTCTTCCTGAAACGTCCGTCCAGTTCTGACACGTGAAGTGCATCCTTCAAGCTATCCACCCAATATATTTTCCTACACGGAGGATGGAGTCAGTTACACAATCCTTTAGCTCTACAGTGAGTTACAGTTAGAACCATGGTGTATTACAGATATTAATAGCACATTCCACTTTAAGCTAAGAGTAAAATTAACCGCAATTTAAAATGCCCAATTTAAGTGTCGCCTTGTTGATGTCATGCTACTGAACCTTGGAGACGAGAACCATGGAGACCTGGCCTCTCCTGGCACCTGAACAGTAGGGGTCGCTATGGTGTTTTATATAAATTGTAATAATAGGTTAGTTTTCTTTATAATAATGAATCAGTCTACTTCAGGTAATCTTCAATCAAAAGAGTTTAATTCAGAACAAAGCAAATCTAACTTTACAATGGCACACAATTTTTTTCATGCAGCATTCTTTATTGGTCCTCATCCACTATTGTTTGCTCAGCGTGACTGGTAATGGATTGATTATCATATGGAATATATGAAATGGAATTGCATAAATATGAAATTATAAAAATACAGCTTAATAAAGCTGGACAAAGACAGATGTTTCAGTAAATGTATCACTTAATCTGAATAAGGTGTTGAACTTATCTGTTCTCTTTATTTTGTGTACATTGTGGAAAAAGAAAACAAGCACATTGAGTAATGTACAAGAAATATTATCACAGAAACATTAGCATTGATTTGTTTTTAACTGCAGCTGTTTCCTTACCTCCCCACCCAATCAATGGCCAGTCCTTCCCCATTTGGCACATCATTGTCAATGATCGTTTCTCTGCCAGTGCCATTAAAGAACATGCGTTCGATCTTGTCTTCCCCTACATCGATCCAGTAAAGTCTCTGCTCATAGTGGTCGAAATCCAGAGCCACCACATTGGAAAGACCCTGGAGGACAATGGAGAGGGAGCTCCCGTCGGTGGTCAGGTTGCGAATGTAGTAACGGTTGCTGAAGAGCAGGTAGGGCTGGATGGCACTGTTTTGGCGGCAGGTTCGCCCGTCTGGCTCCCGGATGTACCCACTGGCACACTTGCAGAAGAAGGAGCCCACCCCGTTCTCGCAAATCTGGCTACACACCTGCGGTGTCTCTTCACATTCATTGACGTCCTCGCAAGCTTTGCCATCAGGCATCAAGCGGTAGCCTGGCCAGCAGGAGCAGTAGTAACTGGTGAGGGTGTCCGTGCAGTTTTGGGCACACTGACTGATGGCTGTGTTTGCACATTCGTTAATACCTGTATTGAAAAAAAGGTGCATTAGGCTAAACGTGAATATGAATTAATGTACACATATTTTATTATTAATAGCAATTAAAAGAGACACATACCTGGTTGTACTATGGGTTTAGTTTAATATAATTATATTATATTTTGGCAGCTTCAGACTATCTACTGTCTCCTTATGTGCATTATTCTGAGTGATTCTTAATTCCATTACTCAAATACATTTTTTTTTGTAATAGTTTGTGTTAAGGTGCTTTCACCTGGATTCAGGAGCAGCTCTTCAATTCTAGTTACCTGCCATAGACCCATACTGTATATGTAACAATAGCTATATCAGTGTCATCTAATGATCAGCCTTTTTGGATATAGTTGCCTTCCGCTTTGCTGGCAATATGTTGCTGTGGACAAAATGGGGCTGGTGCCTACTAATATAAAGACACTTGGGCTGATCTAGTCTGCATTATTTAGGCAGGTAACTAGAACTAAAGAACTGCTCCCGATTCCATTGTCAAAGAACTTTAACACATATTTTAGGTCTTCGTTGAAGGTTTAACGATTTATCTTGCTGAGCTATTAAGCCCTATTCACAATCTATAAAATAACAAGTAAGCATATCTTATTAGAGCATAGGTTAATTCAAATACACAAATGCACAGCTTTATCTTACCACAGCCTTTCTCATCGCTTCCGTCGGCGCAATCATTTTCTCTGTTGCAGACTTTATTTATGTCTATGCACTGCCCTGACGTACACCGGAAGTGGTTTGGGGGACAAGTGGGCTCTGGCGTCTTACAGAGGCTCTCCAACTCATCTGAGTTATCCCGACAGTCATTCTGCCCGTCACACACATATGAGCTTGGGATGCAATGCCCGTTCCCGCAGGTGAACTGGTTGCTTGTGCAGGGTGGGTAGGTACAGCCAGTCTCGTCACTACCATCCCCACAGTCATTCTGCCTGTCACATCTGTACAGGAAATGGGGGTCTTAAACCTTTGGCATGGGACTAAAACATTACTACACCCACCCTTCGTTATATCGCCCCTCGCTATACTGCGGATTTGGATATATCGCGGTCCTGGAGTTGGCTCCCGATTTTAACTGTCTAACTGCGTATGCCTTAGCTGCAATATACATAAGCACTTAGAATTACTGTTCATTTTATTTTGTACTGCACATCACAAACAACATTATACAAAACAATTAAAAACAAAGCATTAATATCGTACCGTTATCATATACACAGGTATTGCACAATAACATAGTAGTAATGCAAATTAAATATCTACTTGCTGAAGCAGTTTTTATTTTAGCTAACAAAGTGGCAGCAATGCACTAGCAAAAGCCACAAGGCAGTCACGTCAGCTCCCTAGCAACAAGCCTCCTATGTTGTTGTTGGGAATGGATTATTTCAATGCAGCAGGTCTGTTCATTTGAGAAACGAGAGGAAGACTCATGAAATTAATTGGAGACTGAAGTTGATGAGAAGCAATTTTTATACACAAAAATGAAAAAAAAAAACAGGTCGCGTCAGGATTTATATTACTGGACCTTGACGCACCGGATAAAATGAGGGAGTGCTTATATAGCATGTATTTGTTAGCCTATTTGTTTTTCTATGGGTCTTTCACTGTATCGTGGGCCTCGATATATAATGGATTAATACTGCACGCGCGATATATCGAGTGGGTGTTGTATTGTCTTAACTTATGTATTCTTGATTAGATTTACTTTGTGTATTATTTTCTGTTGCAGATCACTTTTTAAGAGTCACCCTCAAAAACATTCTCAAACATATGTTTCCGTCTTTGTAGCTGGTACACAAGAGTGTAGCCATTAACCTGTGTCCTCAGTGACACTGCCCCCAGTGGATGTAAGGTATACCCAATTTCTTAAATGTGATATTTGTTATTGATGCATTTTTTACACCCTCTAGGGCAGGGATCTACAACCCTGTTCCTGGAGAGCCCCTATCCTGTAGGTTTTCTAGGTGTCTTACACCATCAGTGGCTAAAGAGCTGGAACTCCTGTTAATCTTGACTAATTCAGCCAATAATTGGTGTAATTAAATAACTGAGAACTCGGTTGAAACAAAAACCAGAAGACCCAGTTGCTCTCCAGCACTCGGGTTGGAGACTCCTGCTGTAGGAACTGGCTGGGGAAGTGTAGCAGGGGGGCAGGTTAACAGACAGAGTGATATTTGAATACAGTAGAATCCAGTGGACAAAGGTTTTGGCTTTTATTGTGGCAGCTACTTAACAGCATGTTAAAGAGATTAACTAATTAAATATTACCAGAATTATGTATAAAATGTCACTCATATTTAGGATTAAGAAGTACCTGAAGGCCAATAAGATGCAGAGCCCGTTAGTACATCGGAACTCGTTCAAGTAGCAGGTCCTGTTTGGGCAGTTCTGAAGCTCATCAGCTGCGTTGGCACAGTCGGTATCCCCATCACACACCCAGGATTGTGGGATACACCTGGGGCCTGAGTACCAGGGTGGGGGGCAGGTGAAGTGCTGTGGACTGCAAGTTCTCTTATCTGGAAACAGACACAGAAACACCATCAATCTCAGCACCACAGGTGCTGACAACTTCACTCCTTGAGGGGCATTCTACCACAGGTATGATGAAACAATTTGTACCTGAATGGAGTTTTAATTGGTTCAACCAAACAATGAATCGAATGGTTTTTGAAGAACAAAATCTTTCTGAGTATATATCTTCGTTATTTTGGAAAAATAAAACTGATACAAACTCAGACAAATACAATGTAGTTTTCAGAATCAGGCAAACTTGTGTGATTCAGATTGGAACATCTCCAAACAGGTAATTAAAGCAACACCTACCGCACAGCAACTCAGGGCTCTCATCACTCATATCTCCACAGTCATTGTTTCCATCGCAAGTCAAAGAATCTGGGATACAGTTCCCATTAACACAGGTGAACTGGTCTGCATGACACGTCCGGACCGAGTCATCTGGAGTGGAACAGAGTAAAATTGGAGAAAACTAGAGTCAAATAATTGGGCTCTCTGGAGGTCAGTATAACTATATAAATTAGCCTCTTTAACAGTCTCGAACAGTTTAATAAAAGCAAACTTTGTCTAAATCACAAGACAGTACCATTTGTGGTTTCAAGGGTGGATCATGTGCAATTTTCCATTGTGAAATAATTACAGATGGTGCATATAAACCTTGTGCTGGACAATAACAAAGAGTGTACCAAGCCAATTCAAAATCTATACGCTGGATCTTGTGCACCACTTTAATTATACACATAATTATAACTATGTCAAAATCCATAGGATGGTGTAATACTGTTTTTGGGGGTTTGTCTAATCCATTCTATTAAAATACCAAAATATACTCACCACAAGAAGCTGGCTCATCTGAACCATCAAGGCAGTCCTGGATTCCATCACACACCCAGATTGAGGGAATACAGTTGCCATGGCCACATCTGTGCTCATCAGATTCACATGTCCGAGTCTCTGTGTCAAATCAAAGGGATTTCAAAGAAAGATGCAATTCACAAGCAACATGAACCAATCCTCTTAAGAAAGAGAAAGTTATCTTAATCAAAGCCAGTGGGGGGGTTATTATTTTAACCCGTTTTTCTGATCTAATTATGTTCCCTCCCCACAACAGCTGATAAGAACTGAAGGTCAGTAGGAGCTCTCCCATCTCGCACTTAAGCTAATTGCCTCTTTACACTCAGAAGTTTGTCACTGGATGTCGGAGAGCTATTGATCCTTGGAGGAAAAAGGTTAGTCCTACATTTGCATGCCCAGGGCATCTGGCCTGTAGGGTCTGCAGGTGAGGAAAAACCGTGCCTCCCTAACCAGCGGGATTGCCAGAGCCCGGCGGCCCCTCTGAAATTCCCAGGGAAGACAGACAACTTTGCAAAACCAAGACGTGAAACCTGTGCTGCCTTGAATTTAATAATCACTGTACACAACACACAATCATGCCTTTACCAGATGAGGACTTCGGGGATCCCCTACATTATTAATTTTAAGGAAATTTGAGTTATAAGAATAATACTTTCTAATAAATACATTTAGTAAATCTTAAATGTAGGGCTCAATGTTGATGAACTTTCTGACCAGTGTGAAGAGAAAATGGTCGCACCAGCATACTGTATCTAAGCGTATGTTGTTGAAATTTTTAAAAATCACTCACGACAGAAAATGGGATTCTCATCACTGTTGTCCCCGCAGTTGTTGTAGCCATCACACAGGTTGCTTGATGGGATGCAAATGTTAGTCGTATCGCATTTGATGGTCCCGGGAGTGCATGTACGGTCCGCTGTGGTAAAATAAATACATCAGAATATTTAAGAACAAGAGGAGGCAATTCAGCCCATCAATGCTCGTCTGATTCCTAGTAGCTGGTTAATCTCAAAACTTTATTAGCTCGAGTCCTTTAGGAACCCAATGATTCAGCATCAACAACATTGCTAGAAGTGTCTCCTGCCCCGAATTTCCAGCTGGGACCTGGTTTCTGTGCTGCACTAGGGTTAACTTTGTCAACTCCTTTTAATATTTTAAGACTTCAATCAAGTCCCGCCTAATACAGTACTTTGTTGTGCTAGTCTACATATATTTAGTTCCCTCAACCTATCTTCAAAGATAATTTCTTAAAGACCTTTAGGGGATTAGTCTAATTGATCTTTGCTAAACAGCATTACAGTTACCAAAACACAATGCCTTGTGTGCCTGTGAAAGAGATAAAGTGAAAAAAATAGAACTCCCTATTACTGAAATCACTTACGGCAGTTACGCTCATCAGATGTCCCGTTGTCACGGCAGTTGTTGATTCCGTTACACACAAAGCTCTGGGAGATGCAGCGGCCATTGTCGCAAGTGAACTCGGTGCTGGGGTTACAGGTGGGGAAGGCGCAGCCGTCCTCATCACTGTTATCTCCACAGTCGTTGAGGTAGTCACAGCGGTATGACAAGAGCACACATCGACCATTGTTGCAGGTGAAATCCAGCGGGGAGCAGGTATGAAAAGCTACAAAGCATTGAAGAAAAGCCAAAATCTGGTTACATCTTAAGGGTAGCATTCATTCGTAATTCTAATACATTGTGAGACTTGGAGAACAGCTTGGAATGGGTATGAAAATAACTCATGTATTCTTGTTGTGGTTTAGAAACACTTTGTCTGGTTCTGTTATCACATCTTCGTAGAATTAAAAAGTTTAAACCACTTCAGTGACCTCAACACAGAAAGGTGTCCAATCTCTAAGTAGTGGTACGCCAAAGTGAACCATCTTAATAAAAGCTGCTCCTACCTGCTATTAAGTTGTTTCTTTCTTGTTGTATGGTTACTCTGTTCTTGTTTCCAAATGTGGCTATTTAATAATACAGCCCAAGTATAAATAAATGATACTGCTATTATTAATTTGTTAAACTCGTAGGGAGGCATGTATCACGTGTTTGCAACAACATTAAGGCTATAGCGCTGAGTTTATGCTGGCCTTAAAATTGCCCCGTATCTATCATGACACTTTTGGCAAGTTAAGGCTGTGCTACACCGCCAAAGTGCACTCCACCGTGCAATGCGCTCCGACCCTCATTAGCCATGCATCTTAAGGCGTGTCAAGCCTTAATTATATGCAATGGCAAATTGTAGGTGGGGCTCATTTGTAAATGAAGTCTGTGATATTAAAATGAGATTTATGAAGAGGCAGAACAGCATCGGCCCTAAAAGGGCCCGCAAACAAGATCGATTTCCAATTGGTCTTATTTGGGCACAAAGAAAGTCAGAAAACAGACGATAGGAAAGAGCATTATGGCCGCAGGCATATAAGGGCCCAGAAAATAGGGGGACAGTATTTTTAAAAGAAATTCATGAATGACAATAAATAAAGAACTAATTTTATGGAGTGCCATTTTATCAAAAACAAAAATTCTATTTCCATTATATTCTACTGATGTAAGTTGCCTAAAATGTGTTATCACTGATAGTTCATCAAGAACATCAACCGAAAACCAAGGCTGAAACGTTAACGTTTAGACTAGGAAGCCTATTTCAACATAGGAACTCGAGTCGCTATTGAAACGAGTCTTTAAAAATGAAACAAACTTCTGCTGGAAACAAGTCGTTTAAAATGCTGTGTTGGCTGAAAAAAGTAACAAGTAGAAATAACAAATTCAGCAACATTTAAAACATTAATTAAAATGGGTGTGTAATTCCCATAGCCTATTTTGCTGCATCTAAACATGGGAGAAACGTTAACTGCGAACCTGAAATGACAAAGCCGAAGCTTTTGCGTTTTATTTTATACACGTGACATTAGTAGTAAGTAGAAATGGCATTGTACAGTATGAGGAATTCACCGATTATGAAGCTGGTATTTGTCTGACCCCCTTGCAATAGTAACCAAATGCATGGCATTGAGGCAGGACCATGTACAGCTGCTGTAGCACTGCTTCCAGGGTTAGATATTGTTTTTTGTTTTTGAAAATTCAGATTTATTTGATTTAAATCAGATTTTTTTTAAATGTAAAATTGATTTTTTAAATTTTTTTTAATTTTGGGAATTTTTTTTGTAGTACCGCGGTTGTAGCCTACAATACAACTAAAATGTAAATACGGATGCTGGAAATGGAGGTTTGTGAATAGTTACATACCAAACTAATTTGCTCAATTTTAAATGAATACACAAATAAAGCAAACACTTTATCAATGTGGCATCCTCTACAAGAATTTAGTGATGGAGTACGCCAGAGAAAAATCCCCCTCACTCATCCACTCATCCTTCTCTTTTACTTTTATTTCTGTGATTTCCTCTTTCTGTGTCAGTCCAAACACACACAGTTGTTACTTAGGACTACTTTGCTTTTTATAGTGTGTTCAATTGTTAAAGTTCCTGATTATGGCACTAAATAAATCTGGTTTCAGCGGGTCTTAACGCAGCGCTCAATTGTCTATTTGGGACCCAGAATCTCTTCAGCGAGTATGTTAATGAAGGGGTAGGCACTCTATAACATGGCAAGACCGGTCTTCAGAATATCATTACAGTACAGTTCGGTCCATTTATGCGACACTGTTCGCATTTGTGCTGTGATCAGAATACAGCCCTAAGAGTTTTAGTTTATAGAAGGTAAGAGTTTAAGGTGTTTGTGTTAATAAAATGTTTTTTTTTTAAATACTTTTCACGTATTTTCCTTGTGAAACTATATAAAATATGCAGTAATAAAAAAAGATTTAAAATCAATGATTTTTTTTAAATCAAGCGATTTAAATCAATGATTTAAAGCAACATGATTTAAATCAGCCAACTCTGTCTGCTCCTACTTGATAAAAGTATTAAATGAAAAGGAGGGGTGAAGAGTAATGTAAAATACTGTAAGGAAAATAAAATGCATATTTTTCACGGTAGACAGACGAATACACAATTTTCGTGAAATATGTGATATGGTGAATTTTCAGGGGCATTTCTTACAATGGAGAGTGCAGGCTCCTAACCTTCCTGAACAACCCAGGAACATAGGGAGAGTACTGAGAAGAAGGGAGGGTATTTACGGTCTGCATTACCCTTTTTGATCTCCCTAGGATGAAATACTAGCTGCTATTTCATTATATAGCATTGTTTGTATTGGTTGTATAATAAGCTTATATCCTTTTCGTTATGTATATTTGGTTTTATCTGTCATATAATAATATAATATAAAGTCAAGACACTTAGTCAACATGGGTCATTGCCTCTCCAAATGAGATACTCAATTGAGGTAGTCCATTTGGAAGGGAGATGCTATTTTTTAGATTAGTCTGTTAATCTGTGCTACCAGTAGCCCAATTTGAGAGTTTCAGAACACCGGCGCAGCTCGCACATTTAAATGTGCCAGCTTAAGCTGTGCCTCATTCATTTTAGGCCAGTTAATACATTCGGGATAGGGTTAAATTTGTGCCACGGCAGAGCGCTACTTTACTCTCCGCCAATTTTGCGCTGTGTCACTCGATCTGGTTACGTGTTCCCCATAGTGTAACACTTACCACAAACTCTCTCCAGCTCGTCGGTATTGTCAGAGCAATCTTTATACCCATTGCATTTCAATCTCTCTGGGATACACTGGCCGCTCAGGCAGGTGAACTGGCTCTGGCCACACCTGGTGCCCTCATCCTTTATACAGTCCTTGCCATTGTTAGCCAGATACCACCTGCCATCAGAGGGGCATTGGCATTCAGGACCAGTCGGGCCTGTGGACAAGGAAGATACCATGGTTACTGAATTTGACAATACCCATGTGGATATGAGAATTTAAAGCCTGAGGCAGAACAAACATTTTGTTCAAAACCTTTTTTTCATATGAAGTACTTTTTAAAAAGCTGACTTTTCAAATACAGCTCTAAAAGCATGCTGCTCAAACAGGATTCACAGCCATGTTGTGTTGTAGTACCTATTGCATCATGTATGATGCAGGTGTCCTCTTTTTTGAGGTTAGTTACCTGGCACACAGACATGGCTACACCCCCCGTTGAACTGTTCACAGGGGCTGCTGCACTTCTTCTGTTTGGAGGGGGTGGCCACATGGATGTCATTGGGACGGTACTCAAGGTCCCTCACCATGACAGTCAAACCCGAGCCGTCATCCTTGCTGGCCCTGTAGATGCTGTTTGTGTCCCAGTCTGTCCAGTAGATGTGCTGCTGGTACACTGTCATGGCGAAAGGGTAGACAGCCATGCCGACAATTACCTGTCTGTTTTCTCCTGTCAGAGAGGAGCGCTCGATCTTTTTCCTTCAAAAAGAAACATATGAGTTTTAGTTTAAATATTTCCGTTAAGCTGAAGCTTCTTTCACGCTTTAGTCTTTTACATTTACTACATTTTTCTTGGTCGTTTTTAATACTGACAGTGACCACAAGAACACAAGAACATTTTGGAACAAGAAGAGGCACATTAATACATAACCTGCTCTACAAGCCATTTGATCTCAAAACTTTGTCAAGTTGGGTTTTAAAGGGTCCCAATGATCCAGCATCAAGAACATGGCTAGGCCACACATTATGTACCCTCACCACTGTTTACAGAAGTACCCTCTGTCCTAAGTCTGTCTCCAATATCTACTGTGCCCTCTGGTCTTGGTTTACGTGCTGTGCATTAAGTATTGGCTAGGGTTAAATAGCTCCATTGATTATTACATTGACACTAATTAGTTTTATTAGCACATCTTCCTCAACATCAGTTAGATAGGCTATCCATGCTGTCAGAATAATTGTAGGTTAAATTGATTTAGTTAAAATAAATATAAGCTTCTCCAAGTGGATATGTTTTTAAATTGTGCCGAAAAAAAAAGAAAAAAAAGGTGGGGTTTTATTTAACCGTGTGCTGCGCTAATGTAGTATTTTAACTGACGCAACATTGTCTTGGAGAAATTTTAAAATAGCACTGTTTCAGAGTCACAGCATTAAGGTATACCAATGTTGGTCCTGAATACGTCTTGTTGTCCTTGATTCACATACGTACAGGTAGGCGTCTGCCCAGTAGAGCAGTCTGTCCTCATAATCCAGAGTGAGTCCATTCGGCCAGACCAGGCTACTGTTGACGATGGGCACTCGGAAGTTCCCTCCCAGCGTGGCTCTTTCAATCTTAGCATGGCTACTCCAGTCAGTCCAGTACATGTAACTGCAGAAAACACAGACACAGAATATGGGACGTTCAGGTGTTGAAGGTATAAATAAGTGCAAACGTGTGAATATGGGTTCTCAATTGTATTGTAATTTGTAGGTTTTGTTTTAAAGTATGGAATTGTTTAGGTACTGGTATAGTCTATTTTCTTCTCTTTTACCACTGCTTGCACTTTGCTGCCATCTGCAGGCTGTAACAATACTTTTTTACAGGCCAATTTATTATAAACCATAACACATGCACTGGTTTTGAACCTGCACACTGTTCAAAGCTTGATTTGAAAATAACCACAAAAAAAAAGTCATTGCAGAGACATTTTAAAAAGGGTGAGTAGCTTCAAATGTCATTTTATTTCTTGATTCACTTTTTTATTATGTTTATAATATTTCAATGAAAAGGTAAAATAAATGTAATAATTTAAATGACATTAAAAGCTACTCACCCCTTTCAAAATGTCTCCTTGCAAGGAAGTTTTTTTTTTTGTTATTTTTATTTTTTTAATCAAGCACTGATGGAAATAAGAGTCCCGTTGCATAGCAGTTTGATCCATTATTGGTTTTACTATGAGTTTAATAACACACGCCTGAGCTTATTACCAATAGACTGTGGCTAATCAAGCTCATATTAAAATAAGAAATGGGTGAAACTGATATGCAATACGAATGTTATTTCATCGCTGTACTTACCTTTAAAACAATAATAGGTGCATTAGCTTTAACAGCCATTACCTTAACAAGTGAAAAAGCTATCTTTAAAAATACATTTATTTTCTCGCAATCTTGTCCTTTTTTAGTAAACTTGTCAGGACTATTTAAATTTTCAGCAAAATGGTACCAGGCAAGTTTTAGAACAACAAGATACAGATTTTAAGTGTGTTTTTTAAAGAAAGAAAAGAGGGGAAAATTCTAATCGCAATAGTGCCCTCTTGATGAAGGCTGATGGTCTTGACATTAGTTGGACAACAAAACATTCAACCCTTATCCTACAGTTTGGTTAGATCAAGGGACCTACGGTACTGCAGGCTATTGAACGAGAACAGCACTCTACCCTCTGCATGGATCCACTATGATGGCTCTAGGTCGGGGCACGTGAGCAATGTATGTGCGGTTCTGTCCATCCAGACCCATTGCAAGGATACTCTGATTGTAGTAATCACTGACATACAGACGCTTATGGATCCAGTCATATGCTATTCCTTCAGGAAAACCCAGGCCTTAAAAGAAAAAACAATTTAAAGCAAATGAGTGAATGATGGTAAAGCAATGTAAATATGTTATATAGCCATGGCAAAAGCATGGTAAACTACATAATTCCTGTGCAAGGTAAACATGTGGAACGGTTAATGTGTAGTAGAAAATGTGAAGATTAAAAGCTGATGCGACATTACCCAGTAATGGTGCAGAAATTCATGTTTTGATCAATGATGGTATATGCCCAATCTGGTATTACTGAGTGAGTGAATCTACCTACCAGAAGCTACAGTGACGGGAGGGCTGGTAGAAGAGGTGGTGCTGATATAGCTGATCTGTCCATTGCCGTAGCTTGAGCTTTGCGTGAAGTATATCCGCTTATCGTCAAAATCAAAATCGAGCGCACGGGTGCTGTACCCCGTCATAGCAGTGTTGAAGGGCAGGCTGTGATCCTCAGGATCAAGTCTGGCGCTGTTAACAGAGTAGTCAGTGGTGTAGATCAGGAACTCATCCAAGGAAGCACCACAGGAGACTCCATTACTCAGGATGGTGCCGTGGGCACAACCGCACTCTGGCTTCTCTTTCTCTGGGATGGCAAAACAGAACTGCTGGCAGCGACCGTTATCCTCCAGGCAAGGATTAAACCCGACCAAATTGGCAGAAATGGGCTGTACGTGGGTGTCAAACACCGCCACATCCTGGAGGTCATTCAATTTATCCCGGATCACTTCTGCTGCATCTGCGTTACCAGGTTGCTTGCTAGCCTGGAAGACCTTCTTAAGATTGCGGTCCACCCATATCATATAGTTGCCGAAAATGGAAATACCATAAGGAGTCGGGTAGCGGTTTCCATAGCGGACTATTTGACGCTGCGTGCCATCGTAATACATGCAGGAGATCATGTCAAGGGAGTCGTCCGTCCAGTAAAGGAAGTTGTTGGTGTAGTCCACTACCAGTCCTCTCGGAGTTACAATGCTGGCCGAGATTAGGATTGTCCTGTTTGTGCCATCCAGAAGAGCTCTCTCAATCTTTGGATTCTGGCCGCCATCTATCCAGAAGAGGTACCTGAGACGAGGACTAACTGCGATATCTTGAGGCCGGTCCACACTGCTCTTCAATAGGACCAGTCGATAGGTTGTATTCAACCGGAGGACCTCGATATAGGTCTGGGTTTCGAAGGAGTTGGTGAAGTAAAGGTTTCCTGTAGGAAAACACAAAGGGAGATGCTGAAGAAGGTTGTGGTACTTTGTGTAATTTTAAATTAACTTTGTGGGAACATGCACATTGACCTTGGTGCTATAGCAAACTACAAAAAGAAGGCAAATGACTGATATTTAATACAGAAAGGATCCTGTATGAAATATGTTATTTTGGTGGGTTTAGTTGCACATGGACATTGTCAAAAACAAGTTTTGGGAACATGCACCTTCTATAAATTATATTTTTAAAAATCATTAACATTTGCCTTTGTTATTTGTGATTTAAGTTTTCTTTATTCACCTGTGATTTATGAAATTATGCAAACCATTGCGCTTCTTCTAGGTAAAATCCAAAAGCACTTACCTGCTACCCAATCCACTGCAATGCCCTGTATCCCATTCACCCCCACTCCGGAAGTGACAAGGTGTGAGTACCCAGAGCCATCTGTTTTTGCCCTGAGAATGCCACTATAGTAACTGCTATAAGGGTGATTGTCCGCCCAGTAGATGAATCCATTGGGGACATCCACGTCAATCTTAGTGGCATAACGAGCTGCAATAAGATTACAAATGGCTGTTTTTTATACAAATGCTTCTAGAAATACACCAGCACTTTTTTATATTGTTAGTGTTTAAAGATGAACTACACAACTACAAAGATGAACTACATATTCTATACAATATATCACTGTGACAAGTTGACTGATGGTCAGGCAGGTAAACGCAGGAATCACACAAACAAATAAGCCTGTTTTGGGCAATTTTATTTCTAACCAAACAAATAATTAAATAAAACTAAAGTAACAAAGTTGCATGGCTGTCATGCAAATAAGACATTTGTTGCAACCTCTTCATCTTCCTCTCTGTACTCATTGTTGTCTGATCCAGCTGCTTTTATACATGTGGTCAGGCTAAATTGGCTATCAAATAACCCATTCACCCTGACCACATTCTTGATCATCTCTGCCACACTAAAACAAACACAATGACCCAATACGTACACTGTCCTGCAATGGGCACCATAGCCTCTGAGTGGTCTGAGCTGTTGATGTGGAAGCCTCGGATGGACCTGTAGTCAGATACAACAGTGAAGGACTCGTACTCCATGCAGTTGGCACCATCGTGAGAGGGCACAAACCCTGTGGTACAGGCACATGCCTTCTGCCCATTAGGCTTTGGTAGGCAGAGATGCGGGCAGCCACCATTGTTGGTACTACAAGCATTGATGGTTCCAGCAGAGTCTAAAATAAAAAAAATAGGTACCTGTTGGGTTTCAGACAACCACGTAGCATTTACAATAAACAAATATGTTTCACATGCAGTTTTGAAAGAAATACATCAGTCAACAGGTGAAGAAGCTAGTGGGTAACAGTAAGAGAAGGCATTTTAGGTGTGGGGACAATTTCACAGCTGAAACGACCAAGGAAGTGCATCTGAAAGTAAGATTTATTAACAAATATTTCTTGAACCTACAGCAGGCCTTTCAGATATCCTATTTATCAATGAAAATACATGGTTGCGATAACAATTGAGCCCTGTATGACAAATGGACATGCACGACAAGTAAGAATGATGAAATTGTTTTGTTAGCCACTGTTACTTCAATGGAAGTCTCACTGATATACTCACTGTCTCTGTAGTGGACTTTTAGACCCTTGACTCCTGGCATGTTGCTCCTCATCACCACTAGGTTGGCTCCATTGGCCTTGTCCACTCTCTCCACCACCTCAAAGTCCATATCAGTGTAGTACAGGTAGTTCTGGTGGACGGCCACGCCCCAGGGGTGAGACAGGCTGCTCACGATCGTCACCCGGCCTCCCCCATCCATGCTCCCACTCTCAATCTGCACACAGTAAGTACATCAGTCAAGCACAGTTCCTTGGAAGTCCAAAGACCTAGTTCCACCAAACCTGTATATAAAACCAGCTTTACTAAACTACTATTTCCAGCACATAACCTATGTTCGATAGCAATTTATACCAAACTGCATGTGATGACATCTCCTACACAGTAAGAGACACCCTGCACACAATGTTTTAACTTGTAGTACACACCAATCCAGTGCTGGCGACCGCCCAGTACAGTTTCCTCTCAGAAATATCTGCAGTGATGAAATCAATGTGTGCCAGGTTGGTAGTGAAAAGGTTACTCAGATTGCTGCCATCCATATCTGCGCTCGCCACCTTAGCAGGGACGGTACCCTCCGCCCCCTGATCAGACCAGAACAGCTTCCTAAAGAGACGTTTCAATCAGTGCCGTAGTCAGATCAGAAACTTGAGTCTTTTTTTTTTACCATTTACAGTAATTGCGTGACCACCGACACTCAACATGAGGTTAGTTTAATGAGCGACTTGGGTATGAAATATCACAGTGATCCTAATTGAAGTATCCTACTTCATATATAGATTCACTTTGTATTTTGTTTCAGTCATCACATCCTGGTGACTTTTTAAAAAGTTTCAAGCCCTCCTCTGGTCCCATGTCGATCGTGTATTTCTAAGTTCAGCTGGTACACCAGAGTGTAACCATTAATCTGCCCCCCTTGCAACACTCTGCCTGCAGTGGATGTTTATATCTTCCTGATTTTTTTCTTGCATCCACCAGGGGAAGAGTGATGCAGGGGGACAGGTTAATTCTTACACTTTGGTGTACCAGCTGAAATTAGAGACATGTTGAGAGTCTTGTTGAGGCCACAGGGGGATTTAAACACAATATTCCTTCAAATATAATTGCTCTTCAAGCTCAATTACATGCAAATACATTACATACACAAGCAGTGCCCTGTCTGGCGGCTGACGATGATCGTGTATTCGGCTCATGACTAATTTGAGCCTTTGAGTTTGCAGTGAGTCTGAAGCCAATTTCATTATGCCAAGGTAAATTGACATGTACAGTACTAAGCACTGCATTGAGACAAATGAGCATTCATTGTAAAAATAGGTCATGTTTTTTTTTTAATTATTATTTCCTTCCAGCCTAGGAGTCTGAGAACAGTGGATAGTTATGACTGCAGCCCATTTGTTGTTTACTAGTTTTGTAACATTACTGGTGTCTTTCTAAAAAATTGTGCACACAACAAACAGGTCCCTGGTACAGGCATCAATACCAAACAGATCGGCCCTTACCCTTGAGCGGGGTCCAGAGCAATGCCCACTGGCAGCCCAGCTCCTTCACCTTTCCCTGTGTTGGTGATGATAGTCTTCCTATAATGCTGGTCTCCATCCACTCGAATAACCTGCCAAAGAATAAAATATACACATTATAAAACATGAAATGAATTAGCTAACTTATCAGAGCATCTGTATTTCAATACATGAGCCTATATTTTCACTACTTTAATTTACTTCTACTATATGAATTGAAAAGTCCTAGTTTTATAAACGACAGGCAGTGAAAATATAACCATTTGTTTTATGGTAAACAGCAATCACATTACTGTATGACTTGCATGCAGGATTGTCTCAAATAATACTAAAACCAAGTGCAAACACATACAGATGGTCTTCCTAATTGCACGTTATTTGCACAGTATCTGAAAGGTTCAAAATATTTATATAAAATTGTGAATTGATCAGATTATAGCCAAAATAGTAGGCTGGGAATGTATGATGAAAGTTTAGTGACAAACAGACGGACAGACACAATTAACAAAGCATAGCCAGGGAGCAAGCCAAGTTAAATAAAGACTAGGAGGGTTGGTTACATTTACTGAGCTTTTTTTCTTACCTCTATGGCCTGTGCAGTAGGATTAGTGTAGTACATGTTCCTGCTTATCCAATCAAAAGCTAAGCCTGAAGGAGACCCAAGCACAGCAGATGGGGCGAACTCAGTCCTATTGGTGCCATCAGTTCTCACTCTGTGTATCGCCCCCTGTTGAGAAAGCAATACAAAAACCTCAGTATTGTCCACGTATTCATGCACCTTTCACCAGTCTCTTTTCTTTAAGAGACGCAGGACAAGACGTACAAGAATGCATTGTAATGTGAATAAAAACCTGAACTGTCCCAAACATGAAGCCATTGTGTGAAGTGACCATTTGCAGCAGGATGGTTATTTCCTATTGCTTAAGGCCTACATGGCAAACCACCTGCACAGAATTAAATGTAGAGGACTTTGACATGATGGCTTGATGGGTAACGTCAGACCAGGAAATGCACAGGCAAAGTACTGCGGGGTATAACGTCAATGCGCTTGTATTTATTAAAATAAACAAAACACTAAACACAAAAAAGGCACGCTGGCCAAAAGAAATAATAAACAGATACAATTAAAACAAATATCATCCGGAATGCCACCAGACGGATAACAATTTTTTTTACCTTACTGTGTGCTTGACCTCTCTCTTTCACTCTCTCATTCCTCCTAACCCCCCACCCCGCACCCAGATGCCGTTTATATTGAGGTAACTGTCCTCAAATTGGCAAACAATTAGCCAATTTGAAGCCAGCCCCATTCCACAAGAGTATTTCTGGCAGGGAAGGTTTTTAACTCCTTCCCTGCCAAACTAAACAATAATAATAAAACAGTTTTTTCACACAATGCATTTAAATAGTAACAATAATAATACAAAAATACTACAAATAAACATAGGGGCAGGAATACCCCATAATAGGGACCAACCAAACTATCCCAATTTCCATTCAGCAAAGCAGTGGTTTGGGTAGGGAATTCACTTTTAAGCTACATTAAAATCTTAAACATCAAACATATTAGATGCCTCCATTGCCAGAAATTTATCAGTCAAATGGCACGTATCTCATTCGCCATTCGATAAACAACATGTCCAAGGCTTTGTATCTTACCTAAATCCATTCATCCACATATAGTCTACAGGGAGGGCAGCTATCCTGCCCACCTGCCCATGGCTTTCCTACAGCCAATCTCTCCACTCTCAGCTGATTAAATTATGGGCAGGGGTGCCTCGACAGTTGAGGCGAAAAGCCAAGGATGTAATAAAAATATGTATAACGTAGTATTGTCTTGTCTAACCTTAATAAATATTGTTATTTCTATGGCAAGTTTTCCTGACTCAAAACCAACTCAACCTCACAGCTTCTGAACAGAGGAAGATGAATTCTATTGTGTTTGTCAATCAGTACAGTCAGTATAGAGCATGATTATAGTCCAACTGCATTTATGTTCATGCTGTAATGGACAATACTTACAGGGTTTTGCACCCAATATACAAACTGCTCCTTATCATCAAAGTCCAGGTCCCAGCCATGATTGATTCCTGATACTGGGATCATGGCATTGTCATTGGTATTACTGGGATCCAGTGGGATTCCAAATATCACACTATCTCGAACCACCATTAGAAATGGGGTATTATCTGAAAAGAACAGTAAAATACAAGTCAAAAACCTTCAAAAAGTATCCTCTAGACTTCACTTGATTGAGTTACTGTACCGCACAAAGATAGTTTTGACCAATATTTACTATGACTTGTTTCAGAATTCACAAAATAACCCCTTTTTTTTTCTTAACAAAACTGGGTTTAAATCTTGAAATTTTCCTTAAATCTACACAAGTGTATAATTATTCTGGCTACAACTGGTGTTTAATTAAAATTTTTCTGAAAATGTTTTAAATTGTTAGTTTACAATCTCCTCTACTCCAATAATGCCCCAAAAAACTAATCATATATATATGTGTGTGTGTGTGTGTGTGTGTGTGTGTGTGTGTGTGTGCAGGCACTACAAAAGATGCCTTGATCAATTCCAACACACACAAGGTGCTTTGTCCCAGGAAAAAAAAAAAAAAAAAAAGAAAAATTACTTCATATGATGTTTCCACCACTGAAGAATGAAGACGCAAACTCTTGCTTAGTGAAAAACTTATACCACAGTGTCTCTCAATTATTCATATTTTATTAAGAACAAGGTAAAAATAAAAAATAAATAAAACTTATGAACTCCATTTTTCAGCATGCTCTGATGAAGACAATATGTCGAAACACGTAAACTTGATTTTTTTATTTTTAATTTTTTACCTCTTTCTTAATAAAATATGAATAATTGAGGGACACTGTGGTATAAGTTTTTCATTAAGCAAGAGTTGCCGTCTTCACTCTTCAGTGGTGGAAACATAATATGAAATATTTTTTCCTTCTTAAATATCTATCTATCTATCTATCTATCTATCTATCTATCTATCTATCTATCTATCTATCTATCTATCTATCTATCTATAATTTTCTTTGTTAAGTGAAAAATTAAGGTTCACAAAACAAAATAGTCCCCGTTACCTTTCTCACAGGTCCTCCCATCACTGTTGAGGTGCCACCCGGACTGACAAGCACAGGAAAAGTATTGAGGCCTCAGTGCTGACAAGAGACACAGCTGGCTGCACTGCGTATTTAAACAGGGGTTCCATGCTGGACAAAGGAAAAGAGTATACTTGAAAAACTGAGCTAAGATTAGTCACATTTCTTTGGAAGATGAAAATCCATAATTTCTCCATTAATGTGTCCAGTAATTAACTTATCACATCCTTTGCTGCAGGACACAGACAGACCAACCTGAGCAACAGGACAGGATGTGATTTTGAATTGGATTGCAGCAAGAACTGTTACTTCCATAGGATTGTCTTTCAATATCTTCATATTCCAAACTGAAATACAAGAAGGTAAGGGGGGGCCAGTGGTAACCCTTGTGCTAATATGAGGAAAGAGAATAGATTTTAAAATCTTGGTTAGTAATCCTTTAAGATTAAAACATAATAAGAGGATTACATTGTACCTCTACAGGAATCTTGGTTTATTATATAGCTTTTTTAGCTGCAGAATTTTTCAAACAATATTATGGTCTCCAATACCAGAAGATGTCAGTCTCAGATAAGAACTGAGAGGAAATTGCCCACATTGTTGACTCTGAAGTTTCCTTTAACTGTAGTGGTTTATATCTTGTAAATTGCAGGTATTCATATGCACAGCCAGAGCACAATACATTTATAAATACAAAATAAGCCTTAAAAAATAACTGATGAAATATAACGAATTCATTATAAACAAAGGGGATGAAAATACTGAAAGCTTGGTACCCTTCTGCATGTATCACTCAGTCATGTACTGTAATATAACACTTAAGTTAAACCTTAAATGATAAGTATTAAGAAATAATGTAGAGTGGGGGTTTTGTTTCAAGATATTCTAAAAACAGGGGGATGTTATACAAAATGTGTATAAAGAAAACAACTGTGCTACGAACAAATGATACAAAAAGGTCTAAGTCAAACAATGTGAAATACAGGCTGAAATACCACTCTATTTTTAAATGTACCAGGCACTACTCTTAAAAAATGACTTGGACATTTCAGTCTCCATTGTATTCTCTGAAATCCTCCCCATTCTTTCCAGACCCTGTGTGCTCACCTGCAACAGGACCTGGCCATGCTACATTGATAGCTTTCGATTACAACAAATATCCCTGTTATTTTTATTATTATTATTTTTTTTATTATTTGTTTACTGATTACCTATCCTACAATATATTCTGTGTGCTTCTCTGTTGTGTTTCTGTGTAGTTGAATTATACCACAATCTATTCCAGAAAAAAGATTTGTATATTTGAGGCAGAAACAGTATAAAAGTCGACATCTCAGGTTTTTCTTTTCTTTTTTTTAAATCCCTGGCATTGTGGTTCCTACATAATAACAAAGTGACAAATTACACATTTTCATAAAGTAATATCTCACTGTGGTTTAGCATGCCTTTACACGCAAGAGCAAACTCAAATTTAACTTAAATAAACTGTAGAAAAGAAAAACATCTCACCATTTTGGTTTTCGTTTACAGTCCTCATAACAAAAAAATACTAGGATCACACAAAACAAAACTGAAGTTTGATCACAGTACTTAACATTACCTTACAAATTGGGCCAGTGTTTGGAAAGCATGAAGCACCCCTGCATGTAATCCTGATTCTGTCTCGCTTGCCAAATCTGAAGCAGCACTTCACTTTGTTGATCCTTTTTGTTTATGTTAATCCCTACTGTCCCACACATCAGTTTCCATTTTATAAATTTTTACGCAAACTCTGGCAAGGAAATCGGTGCAAGACAAAGCATGCTGCGATAATTACTTCTAATATTCATCAACTGTGTAATTTATAGCAGGCACTGACATGGATTTTTGCCTTCAAATTCGAGTACAGCAGTGGTTGTTCGAATATTCAGATCGTTTCTTAAAACTTAAGAAAAGAATTACTCCATGCAGCTGTTTTCAAGTTACACTGCTAAGGTCTTCTCTCATTGATCAACTGATGAGCACTGACACAAAGCAAAATGGATGGAGATTTGTGACACATGCCAAAATTAAATCTAATCAGAATGAAAGGTCGGCCAATCAACATGCTGTGATTATATTGACTTTAGTGGTGGCCAATAGCAGCTAAGAGACATAGAAGCAGTGTTAGGAAACAGAATGCAATCAGCATGAACTGTGCTGAATGAAAGCACATTTGAGAAACGTTGCACTAGTGCGAACGAACGGAATCCAAGCACATTGGATGAAAAACAGATTACCCAGTACTGGCATTAAAATAAGACCCGGTACAGAGTACCGGTGAGAACCGGCAGAATTTCACCCCTGACTGTACTGTTATAAGATCAGGTTATTTTATTCCGATGAGTGTTCTATGGAAAAGGGATGATGTTTGCCAACATACTGTTTACTTGTTTTTCAGAGGATGCAAGAAATAGGGGTGGGATACAATTGCCATGCCATGGTGGCTGCCAAAAGTGACATTCAGTTTGAGCTCTTGGTTGTCCTGCACTTTAAAATCATCGGTATAACACCAGGCATCCCTCTATTCAACATGGCAACATATTTAGTAAGCAATCTGTCTGAATGGGGTTAAACGGCAGCAAATATTATCTCTATATTCTACCTATTTTTTACCTTTTATTATTATTGTTAACTATTCAGTTATTTTCTGAATAGTTCTGCTCCATATTGAGTTTTTATTTTTTTAATGGCTGCAATCTTGCTTTAGGACTGTCCCTGATTCTCGAGATATAAATAGATATTTTGGCTTTGAACTCTGTTGACTACCTTCTTCCATACTTTACCATGAAGAAGCATGCTGGGTAAGCAAAGCTGGCATCACAATATCACATGGTAAATCCATTATTGGTATTTTAAAAGAGACAGCTTGAATCTCCATCATTCACTATCTTCTCTATAGGCCTAGAATAATATAGCCAACATCCCCCACTGTATGTTGTCCTAGAACAGAGAAATGAAATGTGTTCAGCTTGGAGCTCATTGTGCACTGTCCTACCTGCAGGCTGCTTGACTGGGTGATCCATCACAATACCCAGTGGTGAATAGACATTGAGCAGCATGGCAGTCTGGTTTTTCCCATGCCACTTGTTCGCTCTGATGACTTGATGGGTGTACCTCTCTGTCCAGTACACATAGTCCTCAAAGATGGTGATTGCGTGGGGGTGCTGCAAAGTCTGTGTGTATCAACAAAGCAGGAAAAATAAGGTCAGAATTAATACAGAATTCGGCTGTGGGACGAAAAGCAACCATAATTCACCAGACCATTGGTGCCCACAACCATACGCACATTACACACTGTGTACCATTGGTTTGCAAAACTGTGGACTCACATATAATCTTGTGCCATCAGTTTAAGCGACACAGACATTAGGGTTTATTCAGTGGTAGTGATGAGCAAACAGAAGCCAAAAACCAATACTGTAAATGTGCCTCCATATTGACTCTGATTATCAAATTCAGTCTAACGAACGTCAACAAATACAGAGTAAAATAATGTTATCTAATGAGGAACTTCACTGGTCCTGATTTCTTCGTGCTCCGGTTGAATGTGTGTGTTCTTTAACATCACACTGCCTTTCTGTTCCTGTATAGTCTGCACTTCTGAATGCAAAAGAATCCTTGGACAGCCCACCCACCTTTCAGCAGGTCAGCCAGCTTGTTACCCTTTTGATCAGCTTGGTATGCTTTCCAATAGCTTTCAAAAACTTTATTTCATCACCCGAATAGACAACTCCTCTGTAACACTGCGTACTAGTAACTGAGAGAGTTCAATTAACTTAATATTCTTCTTAGGAGTCATTTACTTGCAAAGCAAAGAACGAGATTCAGTCCCCGTGCTCAATTACAGTACATGAACTCACCAGATCACTTGCAAAGACCTGCTTCCTGTTGTTGCCATCATAATCACAGTAATCAATGTAGTCGAGATAAGCATCTGCAAAGTAGAGCCGCTGAGTGGGGTAGTCGAGGGTCAGTCCGTTTGGCCAGTACAGCTTGTAAGTGAGAATGACCTTGCGCACAGAACCATCCATACTGGCTCTCTCTATTCGTGGGTTTTGACCCCAGTCGGTCCAGAACATTACATTTGTGCTGTGAAGAAGAGATTATATCATTAGGTTTATTTAAGGAAAATAGATGAGATCCTAGCTCCATTTCCAGGTGAAATCCAAAGAGAACCGTTGAAGTGTTCTGGAAAACACACAATCAATTGAATAAGACACGTCCATGATTGGTTTGAAATCTTTTCCAATGACAAGTTTGTCTAATTCTTCGAATTTCTGTTCTTTTTTTGTGCCCAGTTATTTCACTCCTATTGTTAAGAATGTTCAGCTGCAACTCCCTACAACAGCTCAGGAGAACTGAAGGTCAGTGAGCGTCCTCCTATCCTATTACCAAGTCAATTGCCTCTTTACACCCACGAAATTCACAGAGGATGTCAGCGAGCTACCTGCCCCTAGACGACAAAGTCAGGTCCAGAAGCTGAGCGAGGAGTCCAAGACGATTGTCCCTCCCTAACCTGTGGGAACACAAGAGCTAATCCAGTGCTCCATGTGGAATCCCCTGGGAAGATCGATAACTTTGCACACCCTACAGATGAGTCACTGAGATCTTTAAGATGAGAACACAATAACCAGAACACATCACAAGAAGTGAAGGAATTGAGGAACCTACTGATTGCGTGGGTCCAGTACAAGCCCGCGAGGGCTGGTGATGTTCTCGCTGAGCAGAACGGTTCTGTGTCGTCCATCCAGTGTGGACACTTCAATGGTCTCCAGGACAGAGTCTACCCAATAGAGGTTCCTGCCCACCCAGTCCACGGCGATGCTCTCTGTCAGAGTAACTCCACTGGAGAAGATCTGTAAGCGTGAGGTTAACTGAGAATGTACATACTGCAATATTAAACTAGGGGTGACTTACAAAATCCAGGTATTACAGCCAAAATCACCTGAAGTGTACAACATTCAATTAGGTTTATAATAATAATAATAATAATAATAATAATAATAATAATAATAATAATAATAATAATAACATATTGGAGATCATCTGCAACTAACAATGTTTTTTTTTTTTTTTTTTTCTAGGTTTTATTTAGGTTTTTATGATTTATATGAAACAAAGTTAATGTATTATAAATATTTAACACCATCCCGAATGATTCATTAAGGCCCCGAGAGAATAACTTATCCGATATAGATATAATATATTTATAATATAATATATATATAATATATATATATATATATAATTATAGGGAAATAACACTTACTACCCTATATATATATAAATTTTCTTACTGTGGTAAGTAATAAATCATCCATCAAACCCAAGTACAGTTAGTTAAAGAACGCGAATATCTTGTTGGATTTTCTTGGTCAGTTAAACATGATGTTATTCATAAGCGTCTATATTCCACAAATTGTAGTATACCATACAGTCGGTTGCGACCGTGGGAAGAACGTAACCCACAACGAAACTTCAGTTATGGGATACCTGCATTCCACACTTGATATAAAAAGGTAATCGATACGCATTCACTAAATGGCACATAAAGTCTGCAAAACCGCAGATCAGAGGACAAATTAACTAAACTGAGCATACCCAAAAGGTCAAAGTAAACCAACACAGCAAGTTTACTTAACTTTCTAAACGAGGACTTTCTCTTGCGGCATAGTATTTTGTGAGAAACTGTTAATTACAGGTGGTAAATCTGAGGGCTGTATTTGGCAATGGGAAAGAATCTGTAGTTAGGGTTACATTTGCTTTCATTTTTATCAATAAAACGCCATGTAATGACCCAAAGGGATTCTATAGTATTTCTTAAAAGTTCCAAAACCGTGGGCTGTAATCCAACACGCTTTGTTTTTAAACTGACGGTACTAGATATTGCACGGAGCCAGTACCCCACTCCACTCACTGATCCGAGAAGAATCTTAGTAAGGACAGAAATTAGCAGATGAATAAAACATCTCATACAGGAGAAAGCGGTGCTCAGAAAGCCTAGAATTTTATATTAGATGAAAAAAAAAGTATAATATAGCGCTGTATGCAATCTGAAATATCTCTGGAGTATAGAACCCCCCTGGGGGCATCAAATCACCTGACAAAACAAAGAGAGACAAACACTCAAGCTGTGTGTACAGATTTCTGTATAGAAATAATTCATTAATTAATAAGCAGCTTCAAATGACATTGTTGTGGTGTTTCTAATCATTCTGAGTGGTTCAGGGTTCTGGTGTTCCAGTATTGAGGCAATTCACGTGACAATAATACCTGTATTCTGCCAAACACACCTTCTCTCCCATTTATAATTAGGCTTGCTACTATTCAATTTTTTTTTTTTAGAAAGACTTTACCGTTTTTCAATAGTTGACGAGATCTGTCAGAACAGGATGAAACGACTGACAGGGAAATTACAGTAGCCTACTAAGGGACCTCTCAGATGACTGACAGCGACCTCTAGCCATTCACAGCGGAACTGAGACAGGACAAAAAGCAAGTATAAAAACTGCACAAACTAGAGATGATTTCTAAATTATTATTTTTGGTAAGAAAACAATTACCAACGTTTATCCTATGTAAATTTATTCCAGTCAAATTCATATTTTTGGGGAATTTGACGTTTAACGAGCTTTACCGATTAAAATAAAAAAGTAACAAGTCTATTTATAACACACTTATAATCTTCTGTGTAACAGGCACTACTCAGCTGCCTTGGAGTATAATAAAAATTGCTGGAGTGTGAAAGTCTGGGAGATTTGGTCATGCTGTTTTCCTACCAGTTTCCTATCAGTGCCATTCCTCAGAGCGCTCCAAATCATTTTCTGGGATGTGTCGGCCCAGTAGATTCTGTTAGTTGCTGTGTCAAAATCCACAGCTGCAATGTTAACCCCATCATTTATAATGGCCTCGATGACATTGGGGTTGGCGCTGATGTTATCGGAAATAATTTGGTTCCGTTGGGCTACAAGGAGCAGAGCCTCCCGGGGATCTGAAACAACATACAGTATATAAAAACATTGACTCGAGGGACAACCATCTTTACTTCTGGGAATGTCTGGTGTCCTAATACTGTGTCCAGTCACAGAAATCAAACACAGATGTATATTATAGAATGGACCTGTGGGCTGTGGATGGTCTGAAGCAGTTGTGCTCTGTGCTTGTACCCACAATCCATATCTGGACTCTCTATACTGCCTTCAAAACAGCTTGCCCAAACTGCTCATCCCATTGTGATCAAGCTTTATAAAAGTCATATGTTGGAAACGTCTTGCCTGCGTTTGATTAAAGTTTCTGTGGATATATGTTACAAGACCTTATTTCACATCATGATAAATGATGACCACAGAGTAACCCACTTATTCGCAACATTCGTAATTGGCTAGGATGCAGTGGGCCCGTGAGCATAGCTACATTTACTGACAGGAATAAAACAGTTATAAGCATGTAAAACAATAGCAGCAACAAGTAGGAGTTGCAAGTAAGGCTCTTAAATGATTGAGTAGTTTCTTTTGCATCATTATTGTGATTTTGGGCCCTATTCACAAACATGTTTTAAGGAATGTTTCTTTAAGGATTGAGTTTAGTTTTAAACATGCTCTTTCGTGAAACACTGTTTTCACATGAATGGCCCAATAAACCCTGTCAAAAACAGTTTAAAGAAGTATTGAGCACCTAATCAAAACAGGCTTGAATAAAAACAGACATTTGTTGTCATTTGCTACATGCTATGGATGTAGGTCATGATACTGAAAAGTGTTTTTTTGTGTGTTTTTTTTCCTTGGTGACATTCCTTGTTTATTTTGCAGTGATACCTTAAAGGCATCTCAAGAGGTTGAGAGAACAGAAGCTACAACCAGATGGAGAGACAGGTGGACGACTGCCCTAGCCACATTCTCTGGAAGCTATCTGGCTTTTACAAAGCGTTTCAACAAGAATATCAGAGCACAATTCATTCAGTAAGAAGATGAGACAAAATCAGCACATATGAAATGGTAGTGTGCCTAATATAATCTCTAACTGACCAAGTCTTAGAGAGAAACAAGAGAATTTGCAAAGAGTGAAATCTTTGCATAAAATGGATTTCATTTTCTCACAGTTAGACGCAGACAGAAAGTGCCATTTTGTTAATAACAATCATGAGAAAATTATCATTGATTATGTTTAGGGACTCTTTTTCCCACAAATGCTAGTTACATTAAAAAAATACCATCACAATGGTAAGGTGTGTGAGATAAACTTTTAGATAAAAAATCTGTGTCAGGAAAGTGTATTACAATTCCTTTGTTGGAATCAAAGTACCCATTCTGCAGGGTGACATTCACAAATCTTACCACAAACTGTAGTAATAAACAGACTGCATGAGGTAGCAACAGAAACTGTTTATAGAAAAAAAGAGTTACATAACAGAGAATGAAATAGCATTTAGATTAATAGTGACTTATGAGATTGCAACAGGCCACCAGGGGAAGGGAGAAGATCCTGTGTGATACAGTCCTTCTGATTGCTTCTGATTGCTTTTATTCAACATGAAAATGCAAGAACTTATTCAGTTAACAAAAAGGTGATGAAATATATTTTCTATATTTTAACATATATAGTGCTGAAGGTGTTTAAGCAAACATGTATTTTCTTTTCAAAACATCTGGTGCTACATTAGGTTAAAGAAGGTTCTCAGTTTGCTTGTCTTGTCTACCAGTAAGTCACTTCCCCCCAGCAGTGTCTACAGGGTCAAAGCAAGTTACTGGCTGAAAGCAGGTCAGTCAATTAGGGAAGCAACTAATTGGTTATTGACAAGAAAGAAACCCATGAAGGGTTTACCCATCCAGGTGAAAAGACCCAAGAAGTGCAAAACTATAAAAGCATGATTTGCAAACAGATATTTATTTACCCTAGTGTAGTACCAGATATCATGTTTTGCAATGAAAAAACTTGTTTGCAAAAACATGTGTTTCTTACAAAACTGCACATTTAAGACATTTATATTAAATTAACTATTTTGGTTAGCTACAATTACTTAAGCCTTAATGATAATGTAAAATATATTTAAAAAATTGGTATAGAGAACTGCAGGATCTTGACCATTTCTGTAGAAAGATGGCATACCTGTGGCCTTGCAGACTCTCCCATTGGGTTCTAATGTGTAGCCAGCATCGCAGTAACAGCGGAAGGACCCTCGCTCATTGTAACAGTGCTGACTGCAGGTTCCTGGAATCTGGCACTCGTCGATGTCCACGCAGGTCTTGGAGTCATTCAGTAGCTGGTAACCAGGGTGACAGGTGCACTGAGCCCCGAAGGGACCTTGGATACAGCCGTCAGTGCAGCCTCCATTGCTAACAGCGCAGTCATCCTCATCTAGAAAAATAGGGTTCATGACTGTGGTAAGAAAGAGACTGGACACAATGGGCTAGAGCTAACTGGAAAAAACAAAATAATTGTGAATTGTTCTTTGAGATCAATCGGCTACTAGAAACCTGACAACCTTGTTCATAACCTTGTTCGTGGAATGGGTTACCAAGTCATGTCGTTGCTGCTGAGACATTGAGATCAATCAGCAACTAGGAACCAAGCACTCCTCTCATTTGTAACTTACACTCTTTTGTTTTTATGTAATTTAGAACTGAGTAATTCACTTATTGTTTGTCAGTATGTGTGTTAAATGGCTCATCTGAAGGCGACTCAGTAATTATTCTGTTTATGTGCATTATTTATGTATAAATGTGTATGTATAAGTTTTTTTGGATTCTAGTGCTAATCATGTTTAAAATGTTTATTGCAGGTACTGACACTACTTTGGGTTCGTACTCAAATGGAGTGACTTACTGCAGGTTGGAGACTCGTCAGCCCCATTGGGACAGTCTCTTTGCCCATCACACAACTTGTCGACTGGTATGCACACATCATCAGTGGGGCATTGCCACTGGCCCACGGGGCAGCTAAAAGGAGGTGGCGGGCAATCCTTCTCATCGCTCATATCGCGGCAATCGTCTTCCCCGTCGCACACCCAGCTCTGTGCAACACAGTTCTCATTGTCACACTGGAAATAGTTGGGGCGACACGTCCTTGGAGGGCAGCCGTTGTGTTCGTCAGAGCCATCTTGGCAGTCAGGGTGCCTATCGCATTCCCAGTTTTCAGGAATACAGAATCCGTCGCTCTGGCATTGAAACTCATCATCGTGACACATCCCAGGTGGCCGAGTGGCTGAAATAGAAAAGTCATGAACGTAAACCTCCAGGCACAGCTGTAAGCTCATGCAGTACCCACAGTGTGTACATACAGATATGCACCTCCAATTACCCTTGTATTCTGATACAAGCACTTTCAATCACCATACAAAAGACATTATATACATATTCCTTTGCTAACCTTTCAGTACATTAATTAATTCAATTGCACAATCATTACATCTGAATACACTACTTGTAACAGTTCAGTAGACTAACATTCAAGAAGGTTTCTTTTTAATACAGTATGCTTATAGGTCTCCTCTCTGTTAGTTTGGGAAATGTTATATATGTTATGGGCAAACCCAAAAACTGTGCAAATCATGGATTGCCCGGGTGATTTGCGAATTGCCCGGGAAAAGTCCAAAACGAATCACAAAGATCTTTCATTCCGGGTTTTGCCCGGACAGATCTAGAAGTGCCCAACAGTGCCCGGTCAAAGTCTGAAATGAATCTCAAAGATGTTTCATTTTATGTTTTCAGGGGAGAGAGATAGAGCTGATTGAAGAGCTTGTTTGACTCTTCTACCTGAGTAGCATCACTCACTCACTCACTTACTCATCTCATTCATAAAAACTACACAGGAAGTCTGGTTTCAGAAAACAGGCATATATTTAAAAATGCATTTAAAAATGTATTTTTATTGACGACATAACAATATAAAATATTTAATGAGATATATGACTAATTTATTTTAAACAAATGGTTAAAATCTAGATATGTATTACCTACTTAACTTATACTCTCAGACACTCCACTCAGCTTTCAAACCCTTAGATCGCTTGTCATAAACACTGTCAAACATGAATCAGCTAATCATTCATGTTCCACCCAGTAACTGCATCCATCCCTCTGATTGGACATTTTAATATAACACACCTTATTATTATTGGGTGTTATTACATTATTGTGGCAGGGTAGAGCCATGCGTGTAAATAGCGGGAAGGGCAAAGCCCTGCTTACAGATAAATGTGTGGTGTTTGTTTATTTAAAAGAATGGTTTAAAAAAACAACAGATGTATTATGATTTAAAACAGAAATGTATTGTTTGGTATGTGTGTTGGTGGTGGTTGGCAGGGATGAGGTTAATTCCTATCCCTGCCCAGCCTTTTACTGAATTATTGTTTAAGGGGTTTGTAATTAGTGTGAGGTGCACTTGTATATAAGCTTGTGTTTTTCTGTGATCGGTGTAGGTGCTCAAAGAGGAGGAATGTGTGTGAGAGAAAGACGGGAGAAAACGAAACAGAAATAAAAATAATTATTGCTGATTGTGCTGGAAGGACCTGCACGGTACTTGTTTGTTGGAGGCATTTTTGTTTTTTGTGTTATGAGATTTGTTTTGTTACACCTTTTTATTTTGCTCTGTGAGCATTGTTTTTGTCCAACCTTTTGATTTATTTTTGTATTAATCAAAACACGCACATCAACCCATAGTACCTGTGTGTGTGTGTGTGTGTCAACTTCCTGATCTGGGGTCGTCACCACAAAGTCACCCTGCCACACTTGGTGGTAGTAGTGGGATTACAGCGTCTCCACGGATGCAGGCCAGAACAGATACTTTGGGTACACATTTTCCTTTTTGTGAAGAAAAGGATTGTTTTTATGTGAAGAACATGGTGAGGTATGAGAGCTGCCTGAGGGACACCAGCACCCCCCTGTGGCTGTGAACAGAGAGAAGACACCTACTAGGGGACATCAACCTGGATATCCTCTTGGACTTCATCAGGCTGAAGCAAGAGGTCTAGCTGAAGGGGATCAGCCGAGGATATCCAGGGATGATGGAAGCAGTGAAAAGCATGAGCCAGGGAGTAGACTGGGTCTATGAAGAGCGAGAGGCTGAGCAGTCCCAGTTGGCCCGGGTCAATGTCCCAAAGTGCTCCTTCTGCCTTTCTTATGGGCATGAGGAGGAAAGCTGCCCGGAAGACAACTGGGACCCAGACACGGACCTGGAGTGGGAGGAGCCCGAGTGTCCAATCCCCAAAAAGGATTGAGCTCAAGCATTCAGAGACCAAGAAAGGGAAGCCCAAGCCTCAACTGCCAGGGGGAGAGTACCCGCTGCTCCCTGGGCTCCTAGACACCTGACCTATGTGTCTGGATCTATGGTCGCTGGGCCCGACTGCCAGGTCGCTGCACCATCATGCACAAGTGGTCGTCTGGTCTGCCATGTGTAGTGCGCTGGGGGGGGGGGGGGGGGGGGGATAACATAATAATATCTTTATTTTTATATAGCACCTTTCATAGTGGACCACCATCACAAAGTGCTTTACATAGGTAAAAACATCTTATTCACAGGATGGAGCACAAGGTGGTTAAGTGACTTGCTCATGGTCACACAGTGAGTCAGTCAGTGGCAGAGGTGGGATTTGAACTGATGATCGTCAGTGGTAGGGATGGGATTTGAACCGGTGACCTTCTGGACTTTAACCACTGGACCACATTATAATGTGGCAGGGTAGAGCCCTGCATGTAAATAGGGGGCAGGGCATAGCCCTGCTTGTTGATAAACGTATGTATTTTTTTTATTAAAAAAAAAAGTTTAAAAAAAAAAAAAATAGATGTATTATGATTTAAAAAGGAAACACATCAACCCGTAGTACCCGTAG